>NC_053137.1:36232739-36289343 GCF_016808335.1 Panicum virgatum
TTGTACGTCTTTTGGGGTAGTAGAGAGTAGTTTAGATAAACCTTAGTCATAACTAGCATGCGTAGGACGTGTTAGGTTTATCTTATGCAAGTAGTTTGAGCCCTAGGTTAGAAAGCGAATTAGCGACCCTATTCACCCCCTCCCCCCCTCTAGGGTCGAACACCCCCGGTGATCCTTACACGGAGAACCTATGACGAACCTAGAATTTTTGTCCTAGATGGGATCTGTTTAATGACGAAATTCAAAATGTCATGCGCAAAAACGTCATAGATGCTACTATTTCTACTTTTGGTCTAAGTAGTGTCATAGTTCTTCTCACGAAGAGCCCAAGCAGTGGCTTCTTCATTCTGTCCCCTCACGGGTTTTTTCTGGTTCTTTTGGTGCTGGCGTTCTGATGGCCAAATTCTATATTGCCTATCGCCAGAGCAATCTAAAATTTGTGAGGACAACAATAAATGCATGTATCAATTTAAATTAGAGCCTGTTGGCGGTCGTTTTCAATGATTTGTTCCGCCAACATTCCTTCAGATTTCAGGCTCTCAGGACCATAATACACCAATTTTCACTAACATTATTGAGTTGCATGAGTTTTGGTTGCACTTGTGATTTTAGAAACACAACATACAAAATCGAGCCAAAACAGGAGAAATCCCAGGCCGGCCGGCCTACCTCTGATCAATTTCACCGTGCAACTTCTCGGAGATGGTCCTGAGCAAGATTTCAAGCAAAGATCAAGTGCTTGACATGATTGCAATCAATCAAGATCGAAAGGCATGAACCAAGTCTATTCGGGGTCCACAATCAGTGACAAACAACTCAACCAAGGCCCCAACCGACTTGAGGAGCATCACAAGACCCTGGATCAACATGACACGACAACGGAGGGCCGAGATGTGCCAGAGCTAGGCCGACCGGCCTAGGTGAGGCTGGCCAGCCTAAGAGTCACGTGGAAAATTGCCGCGCAGCTCACAGCTGACTCCAGGAGAGAATCCAAGCCATCCAGAGGAAGGTCGGTGCTAGATGGCACAATCCCCAGGCCGGCCGGCCTAGGGAAGGCCGGCCGGCCGGCCCCACTTGTCATCCTCTGCAGCTCCCCCTTGGCATGGAAGTTAAGATCAACCGCCTTACCGGCTTACAACCGACGCCAACCTCTGAACCGACCTTGAAGCACTATAAATAGAGCTGACTCTCTCACTTGTAACACACACCATCCACTTGAGAGAAGTGTTCACTCTTGAATTCTCTTTGTATTAGAATAGGGAGAGAGTGAGGTGAGAAGCTTTGGTGCAAACCAAGCTTAAAGGAGCGGACTCGAGTTCTCGTCTTTGAGTAATATATTCACCTCGGAGGAATATATCTTTGAGTAAGTTTCTCGTCTCACTTCAGTTTCTCGCTAGCTTTACTTTCTGCAATAGTTACTTGTTTAACTACTTTCTTTGATCTGCGGGATCCTAAGTCTGTGTAAGTAGCAAGTTCTACTATCTGAGGTTGCTTTCTATCTAAGTACACGGTAGGAGCAAGTAGCTCGATAGTCGTGGGTATGGTGCCCAAACTTGGTTAGCTATCTCAGGTTATGTTCCACCCCACGGTACCATTGTGGTAGGCAACAGGTGGTGACAGCCATGTCCGTCCCTCGTAGTCCACCACGTTCGGGGTGTTTTCATAGCAGTAGTGTCGACTGCCATTGGACTCCCTTCTCACCCCAGTCTGAGTCCTTCCCTGAGGCCGCCGAAGCAGATCGAGTTAGTAGTTAGCTTGTCGCTAGGTAGAATAGTAAGTTATTTGGAGTTAGACCCTCTTCTCTCTTACCTTTTCTCTTTTGGTGTGTCCGGTTGAGTAGTTCTAGATTTGGTCAAAGCTTTACCGTTCCTTGGATTCGATATCCCAAGTATACTCCCTGGTGAAGGCTACATCGGTCTCTGTACGCTTGCGGAGTAATTCGTTTAGGCTAAGGAGTGCCAACAAGCTTTCTGGCGCCGTTGCCGGGGAACGGTAGCAACACTAGATTTAGAGTTAGTCAGCCGTACAACTTTCCATCTTACCCATGGAGTTTTCTCCTAGTTATCCGGTAGTTCTATCTAGCGAGTATTTGGAACCACCACCATCCTGCCATCCCATACTATCTGATGGTTACGAGATCCATCCCAGTCTCGTAGCCATGGTTCGCGCTTAGTCCTTCTCTGGTAGAGAGGACGAATGCCCCTATGCTCACTTGCAGGTCTTCGAAGAGAATTGTTATCTTCTGATTATACCCGGTATGACTCAACACACCCTACGGTGGAAGCTATTCCCGTTCTCTCTAACGGGAGGAGCAAGACTTTGGTACAACCAGACTGCAAGAGGAGTTGGAGGAGATTGGATACAACTAAAGGACGAGTTCTGCTTGTTCTTCTATCCTATCTCCAAGGTGATTGCTCATCGAAATCAACTAACGACAATTGCACAAGGAGATGAGTTACTTGGAGTAGCGTGGGTTAGATTCATGCATCTGATAGAATCCGGGCCACCACATCACATCCCGGAGGAAATACTGATGCAACATTTTATCTACGGTCTCAAGCCGTAGAGTGCACATTTCCTAAATGTGTCCTCCGAGGGGTAGGTCATGTACAAAACAGTGGCCGAAATCAGGAGTCTCTTGAAGAAGGTCCTAAACAGCACCGAATATACTGGCATATATGACGATCCACCAGAGACAGTAGAGCAGCCCTACAAGACGCAGCAACTTCAGTTCCTATCAGCTGCATCCTCTCCACCTCCACCATATATAGAGGAAATCACCGAACCACCAAAGACCTCAGATCAAGAGCCCCTCCATGAAGATATACCGATGTTCATACCAGACCTCTTCACAAAAGAGAAATGCTTGGAGCTCGGCAATGTTTCAGGCATGCCGAAGGAGCATAAGTGTGTATGCTTGAGATCTGTGGCGTTCATTCCAGAAGCATCATCGCAGATAGAGGGTCTTTCTGCGATTATCAGTAAGGAATAAACAGAGGAAGCAGAGGCCAGCAGTAGTATCATTGTAAGGTTCACCGGGGTGTCCGACCCTAGAGGGGGAGGGGGTGAATAGGGTCGCTAATCGCTTTCTATCCTAGGGCTCAATCTATTTGCATAAGATAAACCTAACACGTCCTACATATGCTAGTTATGACTAAGATTTATCTATGCTACTCTCTACTTACCCCTAAAAGACTTGCAACCTATAACCAATCCTAATCAAACTAACTAGGAAAGTAAAGGCACGCAAGATAGAGCAAATGCAGAAATGTAATACGGTAAGTAAAGAGGTAAGGGAGAGAATATGCAAACTCCCGTGAAGATACCAAGACACACGATTTAACATGGTTCGGTTAGGATACCAAGTCACTCCCTACGTCCACGGCCACTTGTCCAACACGAACAAGTATGATGCCGAGTCTCTTTGCTTGATCATCGTCTTGCGTTCGCCACCAAGGCTTCCGGCAAGCAAAGGCTAAGTGGCGCCAAGTCACCAAGACAAGGCCACCACCACCGTCTCTCTCAAAGCGTCACCAACAGCACCATCTTCACTATTGGAGATTCTCACCAAGAGGGGTCTCCTTCCCCGCACAAAGTGTCGTTGCCTCTCCACACCAAGTCGGAGGGTCACACGACGAGTACACGATTGCTTGCCGCAGCAAGACTTTGCTCAAGGGAGCTCTCGTAAGAACTAATCCCTATATAGGTGCACAAAGCACTCTCTCAAAGCTTCTCACAAGCTAGATATGACACTAAGTTTTGCTAGGATGGTTGGAGATGTTAGTTTGCTTGGGCAACACTTCCTTCAGCTTTTCTGGCGTCCAACCATATGCAGCAACCGGCCTTGGGGGGTATATATAGCCCACACACCCCCAAAAGAGCCGTTGGAAAAGTGGCTGACAAAAAGCGCTATCACCGGTTAAACCGATGATCCACTTTGTGTCATCACCGGTTTAACCAGTAAGCACCTTTTTCCAACTTGCCATTATACTTCAACGGCTACCTTAATCAACTGACATAATCAACCGCTGAATGCATCTTCATCGCCGGTTTAACCGGTGCATGTAACTGTCCTAGAGTTCCCAAAAACCAACTCTCTGGACAACTACACCAACGTAATTGACCGGTGTATCATCGGTTCAACCGATGTATGCATTTCTCTTGGTCTTCTTCTGCCGTTGCACCGATGTATTCAATATCTTCATCGTCGGTTCAACCGATGCAAAACCCTAGCCTCAGCTTCTGGGTTCATTGCACCGGTGAGTACAATTTGCTCATAATCGGTTTAACCAGTGATAGCAAAATGTCTCTGTCTTGTTTGTTTTGACTTGATTTCTTCACGGTCTCTTCTATTCTTTGTCCTTTGGACCGAAGAGGTTTCAGGGCGCTGCCTTGTGACCCGCGAGGGGCGGCTCCCCCCTCGACCCCCGTCCGCTACGCCTATCTTCTCTTTGTCATCACTTGAACCTAAAAGCCTGATAATGGTCATCTTAACAATCATATTAGTCCAAGTGTTGTGTGTGTCATTAATCGCCAAAATATTATATTGAAATATGGCATGAGATGTCATTTTCGCTACAATCATCTAGATCTACCACCGACCCAGAATACTCCTCTGTTCTATTGGGGACGCCGTACCACAAGAAACCTTTTACGATCCGAGGGTCGGGGTGAATGTGATGTCCAAAACTTTGGCAAATCACATTGCATCAGAAGAACCGCTGACCTTGTCTCGTAAGCACCTGAAGTGGATCGACGACCAGATAGTGGAAAGTCAAGGAATTCTGCGAGTGGTGCCCATGAAAATGAGCACCAATAAGGTCTTCCTGGATTTCCACGTCTTCGATATCCCAGAAGGTGAAGAGTTCGTCTTGATCGGATGGCCAATAGAACCACTTGTTAACCCAAATGAAGACCGAGCAACGCTCGAGGTTAAGGTTGGCAAAGAAAAGATCCCGGTCAGTCTAGTCCGTTCATGCAACACCATTACAGAGGCTAGACTGGAGCAAGACCTATTGGAGAAAGCAGTGAACATCAGTCAGGAAGAGCAAACTCAGCCCATTCCCGAAGAAAATGTCTCACACTTCACCCAGAAATCAGATCCGACCGGCAAGAGTAAGCTTGAAGGACTAGACAGGCAATCAGAGGGGGGTGTGAATGGGAGCCTTTAAAAAATTCTCCAAGAGAACAACGCCTATGTCCCGAATTCAATCCAGACGCACCCTCTTCTAGCCGCCAAGGTAACACTAGCCAACACGTGACGAGTTCACCTAGGAACGGTTAGGAAAAGCTCGACGCAAAACGGAAGCAAGTGAAAAGTAATTTACTCAAGCAAGGCGCAACGCAAAACGGAAGCTCGCAAAAATTGTTGGTAAATAAAAAACGTTCACTCAAAACTCCGAGCAAAGAGCACAAACTAATTTGCTAGCAGCAAACATAGATTCAACAGGTCACGTCCACAAGCTCATGTTCATTTGGTGAAAAAGCTAAACCATTTCTCAACTATCAGCCAAAACAAGCAAGTAGAATCAAGACTATTAGATAAGCAAACTACTACCCCCGTGCAACCGTGCAAACTATGCACCTGGACCGTAGATTCTCCATCCGATGCCTACAGCTCCACATGCGCCCTTTTTTGCAAATTAACGCCCGCCGGCTTTTTGAGTTTTTGCAATAACCCCCCCACCCCACCCCCTGGCATGCCCGAGCCGGCTCCTCTGTTCGTCAACACCGAGCCGCCTGAGACAGGCTCACAGACCTCACGCGAATCCGGTCCTCCCCCTAGGCCCTAGCGCTTCGTCGTATGCCGCCGCCGGCCTGGCTGCTCGGCGCCGTCCCTGCTCCTCTGCGACACCGCCACCGGCCGGGCTCGGAGCGCCACCCCTGCTCGCCCGCACCCGCGCCGCCAGCGAGGGCGCCGCCGGAGGCCGGTCTCGCAGCGCCGCCCCTACTCGCCCGCCCCCGCGCCGCCGGCGAGGGCGCCTCCGCAGGCCGGGCTCGCAGCGCCACCCCTGCTCGCCCGCACCCACGCTGCCGGCGAGGGCGCCGCCGCAGGCCGGGTTCGCAGCGATGACCCTGCTCGCCCGCCCCCGCGCCGCCAGCGAGGGAGCCTCCACAGGCCGGGCTCGCAGCGCCGCCCCAACTGCCTCCGGGTTCCGCGTGGCGTTCCAGGTCGATGCCTTTCAAATTCTCTTCTGCATCCACTCTGCTCAGCTCGTCCGTGTTCAATCCTGCCCTCTCTGTTCTGATGGCCATTTCAATTCCCCCCATCCGCTTTCAAGCCATTCTGTTCTTTGGTTGGAGCCAGCGCCAAGGTCGCCTCAAGAGATGGTATTCCCGACAGCCTCTCCGTTGACAAGAACTCAATCAGAAGTAGAACCGAAGGAGTACAATGGATCAAAGACAGTAAGTGCACTCTTTGTTTTCCTGTTGGCTGTTGCTGGTTTTTATTGACCAGGTTGTTTTCCTGTGGTGTCACAGTGGATCAAAGCACTGAATCTCCAAGGAGTCCATACGAAGATCAAGACAACCGAAGGATGGATCTTCTCACAGGCAGTTCAGCATGTCTATTTGACTTTACCATGGTGACTAGCACGGGATTGCAAAGCCTCTGTGTAATGATAGGCCTGATGAATTATGTGTAATGTCTGAACAAAAGGATGTATTGTGCAGACGCATCCTCGCTGTAAACAGCATCTGAATATATTCAGTGTGTAATTCAGTACATAGGTTTGATTTATTATGTGTATCTGAATATATTCAGTGTGTAATTCAGTACATAGGTTTGATTTATTATGTGTAATGCCTCTCCGAAAGGATGGATTGGCAATGGCAATTGTGCCTTCTGTGTAATGAACTTGTGTGTTGAGAATGAAAATGAATGAAATATGTTTCACAATCCAGTTTATCTTGTGCAATTGTGCCTGAAATTCTGCAGAGTGCTGTAATGAAATTGTGCAAGCTGAAAATTGTGCATGTAGTCTGAACATAATCAGTCATGACAAAATTATGCATTCTGAAAATCAATTGTTCAGCATGCACAATGCAAGCCGATAATGAAATTGTGCATGTAGTCTGAACATAATCAGTCATGACAAAATTATGCATGCTGAAAATCAAATGTTCAGCATAAATGCAACCTGAATACATTAAAATTTCAAAACAATAATTGAATGCAATGATGATCCATGTTGCACAATTCACTAACACGCTCAAATAGAAAAGTGTTTACAAGAAGCATTCCAAAATGTCTCACAACGTTACATGAACTTAAAATATCAGCCAACAACGTTATTTGGGCAATTGCGTGCATCATGATTCCCTACTTGCTTACATTTTCCACACTTCCGTTTCCTTGGAGCCTTCACCTCCTTACTTTTCCCAATTCTTTTGCATCTCCCTTTTGACTTGATATCATTTGGTGGATGTGTATTCACTTTATTTGGAATTTTACTTCCAAGAAAAGATTCATACTCATCCTGTTTATTATCTTTAGTAGCAGGCGTGATCTTTTGGAGAGGTTCTACTAGGTTGGATAAACTAGAATATATAAAGTCCACCCCTTGTTCAGAATTCTTGGCCATTTGAATAAGATCTTCAAACTTGTTGCGTGATTCTGAAATCTTTTTCCGCATTGCCACATCCATAGAATCTTTAGGCTTCTCATCTAGCAGTTTACCTTCGTCATCAAATAATACTTCCCTGTAACAAAACAAGCATAGCAAATTGAAGAGTATTGTAACAAAATAGGCATAAAAAATGAGTACAGTACACACCTTTTACATCTTTTGTCCCATCTCTTCATAATATAAACCAGTGGTATCTCATTTTCCTTCTCGGATCTAAGCACTTGTATGATATGACGGCACGGGATGCCATAGGACTCATAAAATTTACAGGAGCATCTACCAAACATGTTTGACTTGTTCATCTCAACCACTCGCTCTTTTCAAGATTGGCTGCTGATGGTGACAATTTTCGTATCTTCACTCTCGGAAAACCCTTGAATAATGCAATGGTCCCTTGCAACTATGAGTTGTTCCTGAAATTTACTGAAAACTTCATGTGTATATATCACACTACATTGCTTCTCCATGGCCCATGGTGTCATCAATTTTGGAGTGCTGTGAAGACTTGCATTGTCGGCTTTCAACTCCTCTTGACGCTGGCACTCCAAAGCTGTGTTAAACCTTAGCCAAAACTCAACAAAAGTCAATTTCCTTTGAATGAAACGGTTAAAAAAAGAATTTGCACTCTCTGATCGTTGAGTAGTCCTAAGAGTTCCTGCTAGAGGTATGTCCATAAAGTATGCCGGAATCCATGACTGGCGGATAGCAAACTTTGTGGAAAACCACTCCTTTTCCATGAGCCCATATTTTGTCATGATAAAATTCCATTGAGACTCAAATTCATCTGGATTTTCAGAGCCCCAAACACACTTGTTTAATAACTTCCAGAAATCCTCATCCTCTCGTATAGAGGGCCCGACCCTCTCAGGTACCTTTTCCATGATATGCCACATGCAAAGTCTATGAACTGTTTCTGGTAGAATTTGAGCAATAGCAGCTTTCATGCTCGCATCTTCATCTGTTATGATCAGATGAGGTGCTATTCCACCCATAGCCTTAAGAAAGGTCTTAAACAACCATTCGTATGACTCGATCTTTTCATTATCCAAGAATGCCGCCCCAAGGAAAACACTTTGCAAGTGATGATTGACTCTAGTGAATGGCACAAATTTCATGTTATACTGGTTAGTGCTATATGTTGAATCTACCGAAACAACATCACCAAAAACACTATAGTTTTTCCTGCACGTGGCATCTGCCCAAAAGACACGAACAAGTCGTCCTTGTTCATCCACCATAAAGTCATAAAAGAAGGAAGGATTTACTTCCTTCTTTCGCTCAAGTTGCCCCACAAACATTTCTGCATCTGCATCCTTGATTTTGGTCCTGAGGTCACGATAATAGTTCTGCAAATCCCTCAACGTGCAGCCAATATTCTGAAACCCACCCTCACTGACATGGAGAAGTCGATATGCCTGTGACGTGCCAATGCTAGCTTTATGACAATTGAACAAAGTAGTCTTTGCCCTCTTACTAACCATACGGTTCGATCTTAGAAACTGTCTCTTATCTGGCGACACAAAATCATGGTTGTGCTCCTCAACCATTGAAACTATCCGATACTTCTTGTCACTGCCGAGATTGACGACAATATGTGCCTGACAACCACATCTCTTTTCCATCACATTATGGGCCCTTTTGTTTCTAGATGCATCAGTAACATTCTTTTCATCTTCCTTCTTGTACCCTTCCTTTGAACATAGATACCGCTTGATCAATATTTCCTCATTTTGCTTCTTTTGCTGACCAATACGAACAGAGAAGCCAGCATCATGCGCATACGATTTGTAAAAATCCTCCACATGTCTCAGTGTATCAAAGATCATTCCAATCCTAGGCTGTTTCAAATCATCTTTGCAACTCTGACGTGGTGTGTTTGGATGTTTTGTCGGGGCTCCATCTCCGGCAGTGGTGTCAGCAGCGACCTGAGATACGGCGACGTCCTCGAGTTCCAGGCCGGCACTGCATTCTGTGGCTGTTCTGGAGATGGCGTGCGGCATTCCAAAGGGTGGTGCTGCACCTGGAGGCAGCGGCGTTTGGCAGTACAAGACTGGCGCAGCAACTGGAGGCGGGTATCCTCCTGCATGAAAGCATTGCCATGTGACGCTAGCAAAAAACAAAATGAGACAAAGCAATAGAATTGCATTTATTCATATTCTTTTACACGTACCTGGATGCAGCGGCATGCTGCAGTCCGCCCGGTCGCCGGCAGCCACAGGCCCCCCCACCAGCGCTGTAGCTGGCCGTGGGGTGGGGAGAACGAGACGCGCGGTGGGTGGGGTTGGCGCGCAGCAGTCTGCATGCGCCGGTGGGCTGCAGTCCTCCGGAGACGTCTCCATCTGCTGTCCGTGGCGCGCAGTAGTCTGATCTAGGGGCGGAAGACGGCGGCAGAAGACGACGGGGGCTAGGGCAGGGGCGCCTCGCTGTCTCGGGCGGCTCGGTGGAGACGAACAGAGGAGCCGGCTCGGGCATGCCAGGGGGTGGGGGTGGGGGGGTTATTGCAAAAACTCAAAGAGCCGGCGGGCGTTAATTTGCAAAAAAGGGCGCATGTGGAGCTGTAGGCATCGGATGGAGGATCTACGGTCCAGGTGCATAGTTTGTACGGTTGCACGGGGGTAGTAGTTTGCACATGATACGCTCCCATATATATATGCTAATTGATTAATCCAAAAGCTAATGGACAAAAGCTAAGCCACACAAGGACTAACAGCAATTAGCAAGAGTATTAATTAATTGACTAGCCTAAATAAATGAGCAAGGACGAAACCTGGGCTGCCACGTACTGTGCTGGACACGAGCTGCACAAGCACAAAAGAAGCTTTCGTGTGCTGCTCACCTTGCTGGTCTGCTCGCGCTGCTGGCCGCCTCGTCGCTGCTGCCGGGGTTGTGAACGTGGAGGCGCAGAGGAGCAGCTGGTCTGGATGATGGTCTGCTGGTCACGCGCGCATGGGCCGCCTGGCCCCGCTCGGCCTGTTTGCCTGCAGGCCGTGCCTGGCCAAGCACCCGCAGCTGGGCTGGCTGCACGTGTGGGCCGTGCTTGGGCTGCCTGTCCTGCTTGGATGGGCTGCGCCTCGCACCAGAAAACCTATATATCCATCTTCCGGAAGTTTTTTTTCAACATATCTTCCAGTGTTTGAGATTCGTGCAATCATCTATAACCACTGGATCTACACAGTTAAACCTAGCCCTCCCATGCTCCTTCCTCCTGTGAGCCCGCGCCGCCGCCCCCTGACCGCGTCGCGCGCCGTCGCGCCTAGCCACCGCCGCGCCCGCCGCATCCCCGGCCATCCCCACGCCCGCCGCTAGGGGTGGGCATTCGGTTTAAACCGAGATTTCGGTTCGGTTTCTTCGGTGTCCTGAAACTTCGGTTTGCAAGAGATGGAAACCGATCGGTGCAAAGAAAAAGGACAAACCGACGAATTCGGTTTCGGTGTCTCGGTGCGGTGTTCGGTGTTCACCGAACTTTCTGTGTCGCTCACCTGTGCGACCGCCGTCGCGCCGTATCGATGTCGTTGCCCCCACGCGCCTGCTGCTTGCCGCTCGTCTGCATCTCCATTGACACGTGTGGCCGCAGATCGTCGCTCGCCGACGTTGTTGGTTGCCCACGTGGTCGCGCTCATCGATTGTTGCTCGCCCATGCCGCCGCCGCGCCATCCGGTCACGCTCACACCACTGCTGCGCTGCCGTGCATGCTGAGCATGGGGCAGTGGGCAAGGTACTGAAGCTACGCCTAGTGCGCGCACCGGAAACAAGAGCTGTTGGGTACCGCCGCCTCGGCGCCGCCGTCAGGGGACAAGAAAAGGTTAGGGCGAGAACAGAGCTGGAGCCGGCCGCGCTTGTGGAAGAGGATAAGGTCAGGCCTCGGGCGCAACTTCTGGACGTTGCTGGCTTGCTTCTTTTGACGTTTTGGGTCTGCAGCGATGTTGGGCTGGAGGCTGGCCCAATAGTTTGGACGTGCTGCTGCCTTGTTGGGCCAAGTGTGCTCTGATGCGGTGATGCCTCACGTTTGGAGTGCTACGCTGTGTCTTCGGTTCCTCGGTATTTCGGTGTGCAGAAAGCTAAAACCGAACCGGACCGAACTCTTCGGTTCTCTAAAACTGAGAACCGACACCGAACCGAAAAACCGAAAAAACCGAGAGTTCGGTTCGGTTCGGCTCGGTTCGGTTCGGTG
The DNA here is from genome assembly GCF_016808335.1 of Panicum virgatum. Lineage (NCBI taxonomy): Eukaryota > Viridiplantae > Streptophyta > Magnoliopsida > Poales > Poaceae > Panicum > Panicum virgatum. Next base: position 36,244,539 of record NC_053137.1, read on the forward strand.
GTCGGTTTTCGGTGATGATGTGCCCAGCCCTACCCGCCGCCGCTCGGCCGTCACCGCGCCATGGCCGCCGCGCCCAACCACCGCCGCCGCCCCGGCCGTCCCGCCAGCCGCCGCTGGGCCGTCACCGCGCCATGGCCGCCGCAGCCCCCGGCCCCTGCCGCGCCCGGCCGCCACCGCGCCATGGCTGCCACAGCCCCCGGCCACCGCCGCGCCCGGCCGATGCCCCCCGACCGCCTCCGTGCCATGGCCGCCATGCACCGCCGGCCCTGGCCTCCGCGCGCCGCCGCCCCTGGTCTCCGCCGCCGCCGTGCCCGGCGCTGCCGTTGCGCGCTGCCCGCTTCACCGCCAGGTCGCCGGAGAAGGACTAGTGGTTCAACATTTTGGATCTATCATTTCAACATTTAACATTTTCGATTTCAACATTTCATCTATATAGTTTTAACATTTTCAATGTCAAATGTTGAACATGTTTAATAAAAATATTGAACATATTTAAGAAAAAATTTAAACATATTTACAATAACTAATTGGGCCAAATGGACTTTAAAGATAAATAGCTTATCTACCTTCCACCCCCCTCGCACTGGCCCGCTTGGCCTGCTGGCCACGCACGCGCGTGCTCTGGAGCGAGCGTTGCTCGCGTGCGCTAGCGCTGCCGCCTCGACTCCGCAAGCGCCGCGCGCTCGGGGAGCTCCGCCGCCGCTTGCCGTTCCTCTGCACACCACCGCGCACTGGCACCGGCTGCTGGGCCGAGCTCGCGTGTGCGCTGCCTGGCTCACGCACCGGCACTCCGATCTGCTGTGCGCTCGCTGCTCCGTGAGGATTCCTGTGCGCATGAATAGACAAGAAGAAAAGGAGGAACTAAAAGATGCGAAAGTTCGAATCCAAATTACTCCATCAAATCTCCATGAATCCGAGCGAAACTTCAACCGTAGATCTGCAACAACTAGTCCTAACAGATCCAACAAGAATCTCACGAAAAGCTCAAGTATCCATCGCAAACTTTGGATTCAACCGAAACCCTATCAAGAACGCGGTTTTGGGGAAGACTTCAAAATCCAAGCCGATTCGCAAGGGATTTGAGGGAGGATTGAAGCAATAATGTTCATAAGGATCCTAGCAACAAATTCCTCAAGAAATTTGGCTCAAATCGCGCCCAAAAGTGAAGGACGAAAATTCACCCGAAAATGGCTCCGAAAATGAGCAGAAAAAGAAAAACACCAAGAACAAGAGGATCAACTCAAAAATCACTCGAATCTTGACGCCCTGAGGGCACAAGGAGGTTTGGGCCTCCTTTCCCAATAAAATTTCCAACAAACTCCAATCCGAAAATAACAAAAATTAGAGGAGCAAATGAACAAAGGTTTAAGAGCTAACCTCTCATCTAGCTATGGCTATCTATATATAATTCTACCGAAAGACTAAAATACTCCTACGCAATTTATTATAATAACCGCCCACGCAGGGGCAAATTCGTCCATCTTTTTACTGGAGCCCCGGACAGACACGTCGCCTTCACGACTTCGCTTCGCCTCGACGCAAGCTTTGCTATGATGCCACGTGCCCTCCGCCTGGAACCTAACTGCGCCAAGTCCGTCCCCGGTTTTGAGACTCAAACCGGTCAAACCCGTCTTTCCCGGTTTTGATGCCACACTAGTCAAACCCTCTCGCACGCCGCCGCACGACGTGACTGACTCCCCGATTTTGAGGTCAAATCGGTCAAACAGCCGATGTCGACGCGTGTTCGACCTCCTGCCGAGCCTTGACGCCTTCGAGTCCTTCGCGTGCACCCGCCACACGAGCCGCCTACTTGACTCGCCATCATCCTTGCCGACTTGGCCGACGCCGTCTTCATCACTATGTACTCTTGCTCTTCCGTGCACCGTGCGGACTGTTGACAACCATTATTTCCTATTTTGACCGTCAACCTCTCGGGAATAAATTGAGCTTTGCACCATGTTCCATATATATTTTTACCTAATCTTAACAAATTCCACAAGTTTTCGTGGTTTGAGATGTTTTTTCAGGATTATGCTCAGAATATGCAGGAAACAACACTAAATGGAGCATCTACAAGGATGGTGAAATATGGATATAAGATGACACCATTATAAACATTGTCAAATGCCAAATTTGACATTGCCATGTTGAAGAGCTTGTCAAGGTGATCGAATTGGACACTTGGATCACCCAATTCGGAGTCCGGACGCAAAAGTTATGCAAATCACAAGTTTCGGATTCGTGTTGCGCAGGGGTTGCAGGCCGGCCGGCCTCGCCTAGGCCGGCCGGCCCGACACTTCTGCCAAACACATCTTGCCTTGCCACAAGACCACTAGGGACCCTCCAATGGACCCCTATGCACTGGATATACAAGCAAATACAAAAGTTATGACCGAAAGGCCTAGCACATGGATTAAAGGACCCATTTTCAGCACTTGCCGAGATATTTTGGACCGGAGCACCACTATGGACTTCATGCACCCTTTGATCAAGATGTCGGTGAAATGGAGGACCGAGCTGTGCCAACTCCAGGCCAGCCGGCCGACCTATAATTTTCACCTTTGAACCAACGCAACGTACACCGATGTCTAGAGAAGATCAGGAGCATCCACGAGAAGGTCGGCACCGAACGGACAGAATGTAACACCCGGTTTATAAAAGAGCATAAACCGAGCAATCATATACGTGCCAGGATCAAGTCACACGTATATACAACAGAATGAACAGTATATCACAGCACATATCACGAATAAGACATAATAAAGCGTATACGAATGTTATTTATTACATTAATGACAAAATGTCTGATACAGCGGAAGCGAAGTACAAAATACGATAAAGCACTCCGAAGCTGAAGCAGGGCGCCACAGGGACGTCGACTGGGAGACGAAGCACCTAGAAGTCCTCGTAGTCCTGGTAGCGCTGGACGAACTCCCTCGTGTCGGCAGGAACTGAGCAGCAGTGGCGTAGCCTAGAGGAAAAAGTAGAGAAGAGGCAAGGGTGAGTACACAACTTGTACTCAACAAGTATAACACAAACTATGAGGCTCTAGGCTGGCTGACTCAACTGCCTTAGCTTTTAAGTGTTGGCAAGATTTTATTTAAGCTATTTACTACGAGTTGATGAATTACCTTTAACCCAGTTACATAGTCATTAATCAAGTTTAATCATATCACTAATGAGAAACCAAACCAAAACCAAGCCACCAAGGTAACCCCGAGAAGCACCTCCCTCGTCGGAAGGAGATAACTCCACTAATCAAAAGGAGGATCTGGGCCGCTCATAACCGTGAGCACGGCTAGTATACCAGTTTTACACTCTGCAGAGGTTGCACATCTTTACCCACAAGTCGTGAGCTACGCCAGAGGTTCATCACACTTCCTTAGGTGAGATGACTAGCGACTCACTACGAGGCCGTTACAAAGAATCTCGTTGGTAAGGCGTAACCGCGAGAGTTAGGTCAGCGACGATGGGGCCCACCTCACGGGGGTACAAGCACAGGAGCGCAATCCAAGCACAGACCAGCCGGAGGAGCAGGGACCATTGAAGCTTACTACTCTTGCCCCGCAGGTAAGTTACTCCAAACCAAAAAGATCTAATTATTACGCCAAGTCTATCCCATTCTAGCCTTGTGGTAGCGCTGTTGTCCCAGGTTGTCGCTCTATGAACCGGTCCTTATGGAGAGTGGCCAACCAAGCACTAAGCACCGTGCTGGCCCCCTAAACCATGTTTCTACAAAAACCATATTTTAACGAGACGTAAGCCACTCATCCACACAAAGGGCCACTCTCAGAATTAAGTTCAAGTAAACCATTAATCAAATTAATTAAAAAGGACCAGAGTGTGTTATAGCGCAGCAACCTAGCACAACTAACCAAAATGCAACCCAAAGGTATATATAAAGGATATAAAGTGGCTAGGAAATCCTTATAGGCATACAGTATTAAAATGCAGTATGAAAATGTATTTAAAAGTGGTGGGTTGTTCATGTTACACTTGCATTCCTCGTACTGCTCTGGCTGCTGCTCAAACTGCTCTGAAGATGGCTGCTCCGGGTACTGGTACTGGGGCTCCTCAGATGGATCAACGTCTACTCACGAACACATGGCCAAAACAACACACAACAATAAGCATACAAATAAACATTAACAAAAACTAAGAAACAGTACATCAATACATAAAAACAGCACACTAAACTACTCTAAGACTGTTCTACGCGTTACAACGATCGCGTGGACATAAAGAACGCTAAAAACGGAGCTAAAACGCATTTTCTGGGCTAAAAACAAGTTCTAGGGGCTTATTTGTAAGAAAACTAAAGTTTCAGGGGCTTTTCTGCAAAAACCGAGGACTAAAACGTAAATAAACATTAATTCTAAGGGCTAACTCGCAAAAAGAACTAACCTGGACGGCGGGTCCTATTTTAAAGAAACTCAGGGGGTTATATGTTAAAAACAGGGTCCAACTGTAAATATTTTTGAAAGGGCTAGGACCGCGGGTTGATTGTCAGAAAGCTGGGGGGCTCTTATGCAAAGAAGACAGGCGAACCGGTATCCACGCACGTGGACCGCCAGATCTCGATCTAAAGGCTCAGATTCAATGGCTTCCAAATCTAATCGCGTGCGTCCGAATCAAATCGGACAGTCCTGGGGCTTTGGGCGCGCGGGGCGGCGGCGCGCTACTGCCGGCGACTCTGTTCGCGGCGGTGCGGCGCTAGGCTCGCCGGAGATCGTCGAATCCGACGCTCCGGTGCTCGGTTTGGCATGCGGTTTGGCCGGGGAGGGTCTACGCGGGGCGCGCGATCCATTGGTGGGCTCTGCGAGGCGTGACGGAGACCGGGCGTGGCTGCGCGACGGTGATGGCGGGACTGGACGGCGGGGAACGCCGGAGTACGGTGTTCGGGCCGCTAGAGGGCCTACGGACTACACTAACAGGCCAAAAGGAAGCGCGGGCGGAGGGTATTCTTACCGAATCTTGGGACGGCGGGGCGTGTCGTGGAAGGGGGGGTCGCCGGCGAGGTCGAGCGGAGACGGCCGGTCGGGGGTGGTGACGCGGTCGAAAACGGGCGGTTTCCTGCGTCCTGGTCCCACAGGCTGACTCCGGGAGATGCTGCAAAGGTGCCACGGGGTCAAGGGAGGTTCAGGAGTCGCCGGCGGCGAGAAATCGGGCGGCGGACCACTCACCTGCGGGGATGGCTTCGGGTGAAATCCCGGCGAGGTGGGGCCTGGGCTCCGGGGCAGAGAGCTTGGGAAGCTCCCCGGGACTACGGCGAATCTACTTCGGGGCTTGTGGAAGTTCGCGGTGCAGCGGAGCGGTGTGCTCACGGCGGAGCAGGGGCGCGGCGAGACAGAGCAGCGCGGAGGCGGCGGCGCTAGGGTTTGTGGGGAGGCGGCTGTGGATGGGGGAGCAGGGGGGTGCGGCGCGGGCTACTTATAGGGCGGCGGCGGCCTTGGCGTGCGTGCCCACGGTTGGGAAGCCGGCGTGATCCCCGGCGTGAGTTCGGGCGGCAGTTGCGCGGCGGGGGAGAAGAACCTGCAACTGGGGCCGGGAGGTCAGCGGGTGAGGCGGGGAGCGCGTGCGGGCCGGGCGCGAGGCGGAGGCAGGCAGCGGGGCGGGCCGTGCGGAGCTGGGCCAAGCGGGAGGCGAAGCGGGCCGTTCTGAGCGAAGCAGGCCGGGGTGGAGCGGGCCCGGTCGCGTGTGGGCCGTGAGAAGAGAGGGGTGAGGTTGGGCTGGATGGCTGGGTTTGGGCTGGGTTAAGGGTTTGGGCTGGGTTAAGGGTTTTGCCTTTTCTATTTCTAAACTTTTCTCCTACTAACTCAAACAAGGTTTGAATTCAAATACAAATTTGAATTCAACCACATTCAAACAATTAAAGTTATGCACCAGCATGAATGCAACACAAAAATTTAAACCTATGATAAATTTTAATTACTTAAGGAACAAAAATTAGATTAAATGCCAACTAAACACAATAAACCTTAGAAAATTAAATAAAGCCAATTTAATTTATTAAAACATACTGAAATTTAAATTAGGGTGTTACAGACCCTACCCCCTTAAAGAAATCTCGTCCCCGAGATTTAGCTGGGCTGTCTAGCAAAGAGATCTGGATATGTCTTCTTCAACTCCTCTTCTCGCTCCCAAGTAGCCTCAGCCTCACTGTGATGACTCCACTGAACTCTGCACATCTTGATGCGCTTGTTCCGAGTAACCCTCTCTGATGTCTCCAGAATCTTCATCGGATGCTCGGTATAAGTCAGATCTTCCTGGACGTCCACTCCATCCAGGGGTGCCTGCTCCTCGGGTACTCGCAGGCATCTCTTCAGCTGAGATATATGGAAAACATCATGAACTCCTGAGAGGCTGAGAGGTAACTCCAGGCGATAAGCAACTTCACCTTTCCGCTCTAGCACCTTGAATGGCCCCACATAACGAGGTGCTAACTTCCCTTTGACATTAAATCTGCGGATTCCTCTCATCGGAGACACCTTCAGGTACACATAATCACCAATACTGAAAGTCAGATCTCTCCGTTTGCCATCAGCATAGCTCTTCTGTCTGCTCTGTGCAATCCTCAGATTTTCTCGCACAGCCTGGACCATCTGCTCTGCATCATCTATGATCTCAGGGCCAAAGAGCTGCTTTTCACCTATCTGATCCCAATAGAGAGGAGTCCTGCACTTTCTGCCATACAATGCCTCGAAGGGTGACTTCTTCAGACTGGCCTGATAGCTGTTGTTATATGAAAACTCAGCATAAGACAGGCACTTATCCCAACTAGTGCCGTACTGAATGGCACAAGCTCTCAGCATATCTTCCAACACTTGGTTGGTTCTCTCTGTCTGCCCATCTGTCTGAGGGTGATAAGCCGTACTGAAACGCAGCTTCGTATCCAACGAATCATGGAACTGCTCCCAGAACCGAGAAGTGAACTGAGACCCTCTGTCTGATATAATCTTCTTCGGCACACCATGCAAGCAGACAATCCGAGAGATGTACAACTCTGCAAGTCTAGCACCGGAGTAAGTAGTGTTCACTGGAATGAAGTGAGCAACCTTCGTCAATCGATCCACTACTACCCAAATGGAGTTGTACCCTTTCTGAGTACGAGGCAATCCAACAATGAAGTCCATAGTGATTTCCTCCCATTTCCACTCTGGAATCTTCAAAGGCTGCAATAGACCTGCTGGCCTCTGATGCTCAGCCTTGACACGCTGACAGGTGTCACAAATAGCCACGTACTCTGCCACTGAACGCTTCATCCCATACCACCAGAAACGTTCCTTCAGATCATAATACATCTTCGTGCTGCCCGGATGGATAGAGTAAGCTGTATCATGGGCCTCACTCAGAATCAACTTCCGAAGATCCTTCACATCTGGCACACAGATCCGGTTCTTGTACCACAAGGTACCCTGATCATCCTCTCTGAATTGAGGAGCCTTGCCCTTCTTGAGCAACTCACGAATCTCCTGCAGCTTCCCATCATCTTTCTGATGCTGCCTGATCTCTGCCTCTAGAGTCGGTGCTGCCTCGAATGCTGCACTGGAGGTATGATGCAAGAAGCCCAGACTCAACTGCTCAAACTCCTCGCATAACTCTGGAGGCATCTGGAAAGCCACGGCCATGTTGACATAACTTCTTCTGCTCAGAGCATCTGCTACAACATTGGCCTTGCCCGGATGATAGTGAATCTCCAGGTCATAATCCTTGACCAACTCTAGCCATCTTCTCTGCCGCATGTTTAGCTCATTCTGCGTGAAAATGTACTTGAGGCTCTTGTGATCAGTGTAGATATCACACCGCTGCCCATACAAGTAATGCCTCCAAATCTTCAGAGCATGCACAACTGCGGCTAACTCAAGATCATGAGTAGGATAATTCAGCTCATGCCGACGTAACTGCCGTGAAGCATAAGCAATCACTCTGCCCTCCTGCATCAGAACACACCCAAGACCATCCTTCGAAGCATCACAATACACCGTGAACCTCTTCATCTAGTCTGGCAGAGTCAGGACTGGCGCCATAGTCAACCTTTTCTTCAGCTCATCAAAGGCTCTCTGACGCTCATCAGTCCATACAAAAGCCACATTCTTCTCCAGCAAAGAAGTCAAAGGCTTCGCGATCTTGGAGAAATTCTCAATGAACCTCCGATAATATCCAGCTAAGCCCAAGAAAGACCTGACTTCCTTTACTGTCTGCGGCGTCTCCCACTCGAGTACATCCTTCACCTTGCTCGGATCAACAGCAATGCCTCCCTGAGAGATAACATGACCGAGGAATGGCACCTCGTCAATCCAGAACTCGCACTTGCTGAACATGGCATACAGCTGATGCTCTCTCAATCTCTGCAATACGAGCCTCAAATGTTCCTCATGCTCTTCCTCTGTCTTGGAGAAGATCAGAATATCATCAATGAAAATCACCACAAAGACATCCAGATAATCCATGAAGACCATGTTCATCAGATGCATGAAGTAAGCCGGGGCATTGGTCAAGCCGAAGGACATGACTGTATACTCATATAGCCCGTACTTGCAGGTGAATGCCGTCTTCGGAATATCCCCAGGACGGATCCTCAGCTGAAAATAACCCGAACGAAGATCAATCTTCGAGAATATACGAGCACCTCGAAGCAGATCGAAGAGATCCTCAATACGGGGCAGTGGATGCTTGTTCTTGATAGTGACTGCATTCAGCTCCCGATAATCCACACACATCCTCTTCGAGCCATCCTTCTTATCTACCAGCAATAATGGAAAAGCCCAAGGAGAGAAGCTGCGACGGATATAGCCCTTGGCTAGCAACTCATCAATAGTCTTCTTAACTTCTTCGTGCTCTATAGGTGCCATACGGTAGGGCCGCTTTGCAATAGGAGCTGTGCCAGGCAAGAGATCAATACAAAACTCAATGGCGCGTTCAGGCGGCATACCTGGCAGATCATCCGGAAAGACATCCGGGAATTCAGACACCACGCGAATACCGTCTGTGGGTCTAGCCTCCATCTGATGAAGAAATCCCGAAGGCTCTACTGCACTGATAACAACCTCTTGGCCACTGGAAGCTGATAGCAAGACCGTCCTCTGAGCACAATCTATCCGAACTCCCCACTTGGCCAGAGTCTCCATTCCCAGAATGACATCAATGCCCTTGGTGTCTAGCACCATCAGATCAGTACAGAACTCTACTCCCCTCAAAGAAACACTGACTCTCGGGCAGTAAGTGTGAGACCTCAACTGTCCACCCGGTGAAGATACTAACAGGCACCTCTTTAATGTGCTAGTATGAATACCATGATGCTCGACAAAAGACTGGGTAATGAAGGAATGCGTAGCACCAGTATCAAAAAGCACTGTAGCTGGATATGAATTAACCATGAACGTACCAATAACCACGTTGGGAGCCTCGGCCGCTGACTCGGCCGTCACGTGGTTCACCCTGCCTTGTGCTGGCGCCCTGGGCTGAGCTGGGCGCCCCTGCTGTCCCGCCTGCGCCTTCCGGGGGCAAGCGTTGGCGTAGTGCCCCGGCTGGCCGCAGTGAAAGCAGGTGCGAGGAGGTCCCTGAGCCTGCTGTCCGGTAGGAGCTGCCGGACGTGGAGCCTGCGGTGCCGGTGGAGCTGGTAGAGCAGTACGAGCCGGAGGTGCCGGTAACCTCTGGCCCTGACCTGCCTGCTGCTGTCGAGGCGGGTACGGCTGCGGTGGCCTCTGCTGGTACTGCTGGGGAGGCCGGTACTGCTGCTGGTACTGCTGGGGCTGCTGGAGTCGAGGACGAGTGTTGCTGCCGGAAGCAACGGGGACAATCTTCCTCTTCTTGTCCTCCATCTCCAGGTGCTTACGCTCAGTGTTGAGCGCGCTGTCAACCAGATGGTTGAAGTCGTCGAAGCGGAGGTTGAGCAGCGCGTACTGGAGGTAGTCCTCAAGACCCTCCATGAAGTGCTCCTGCTTCTTGCGGTCATCCGCAACCTCGGCAGGGGCGTAGCGTGCCAGCTAAAGAAAGCGATCACGATACTCCGTGACCGACATAGTCCCCTGCTTCAGTGCAAGGAACTCCTTCTGTTTCATCTTCATAACGCCCGCGAGGACGTTGTGGCTGCGAAAACGCTCCCTGAACTGGAGCCAAGTGAGAGACTCGCGGTCATGGACTGGGTGGGACTCCCACCAGTCCAGAGCTGCCCCTCGCAGCTGTCCTGCTGCGTACAAGACGCGCTCACGATCATCGCACTGGGCGATGTCCAACTGACGCTCCACTGCACGGAGCCAGTCGTCAGCCTGAAGGGGGTCGGACGTGTGAGAAAACGTCGGCGGGTGACCCCTCAGGAACTCAGCACGCCTGTCGCGAGGCTGCGGCGGTGAAGGAGGCGGAGGCTGAGTGTGAGCGTGCTGAAGAGCCTGAACGGTGTTGTTCAGGGTAGCCATCATCTGCATCTGGAGCTGGAAGTACTGCTCCGGAGTCAAGGGCGGAGGCATCGGGATCCCGGTACCCTGGTTGTTCTGACCCTGCTGCTGGCCAGAACCCGAACCGGTGCTCCTGGTGTTCACCATCTGATTTGAACAAAAGATTTCACGAGTAAGGATATTGCAGGAATAAATTCAGATGGATATGATAACTCTTTGCGGAAAAAGACTCAGCCATGATAAAGTAGACAGGATAGAGTTGACTGTTTTACCCCCAACGATCTAACTCATTTTATTAATTAGTTAACTTTAACATCTGAGTGATTTTCTTTAAACAAATTTAAGCTACTAAGCTATGCAATCATTCAAAAATCCCAAAACAAGCATGAAGCATAATAACAAGCAGACAATTTCACGATTTAGCCGAGTTTAACATACGACTCGACTAACACAACGCGTCGCAGAACGTGCTATCGTGTTATTATAAAAAGGTCACCTAGCTAACTCATGGTGGTCAGATGACTGGTTCAGGCCAAATCTACGAGAACTATTCTTCAGAGAGAGAAATCAAGGCAAGAAGGGTAAAAGTCATAGAAGTCAAGGGGTATAATAGTAAAATAGTTTCAGCAGTCAAGGATTGGTGAGAAGAAGTCCTAAAACTCGACCAGTTCTATCTAGGCTTCGTCCTACAGTCGATACGGCTCTGATACCACTCTGTAACACCCGGTTTATAAAAGAGCATAAACCGAGCAATCATATACGTGCCAGGATCAAGTCACACGTATATACAACAGAATGAACAGTATATCACAGCACATATCACGAATAAGACATAATAAAGCGTATACGAATGTTATTTATTACATTAATGACAAAATGTCTGATACAGCGGAAGCGAAGTACAAAATACGATAAAGCTCTCCGAAGCTGAAGCAGGGCGCCATAGGGACGTCGACTGGGAGACGAAGCACCTAGAAGTCCTCGTAGTCCTGGTAGCGCTGGACGAACTCCCTCGTGTCGGCAGGAACTGAGCAGCAGTGGCGTAGCCTAGAGGAAAAAGTAGAGAAGAGGCAAGGGTGAGTACACAACTTGTACTCAACAAGTATAACACAAACTATGAGGCTCTAGGCTGGCTGACTCAACTGCCTTAGCTTTTAAGTGTTGGCAAGATTTTATTTAAGCTATTTACTACGAGTTGATGAATTACCTTTAACCCAGTTACATAGTCATTAATCAAGTTTAATCATATCACTAATGAGAAACCAAACCAAAACCAAGCCACCAAGGTAACCCCGAGAAGCACCTCCCTCGTCGGAAGGAGATAACTCCACTAATCAAAAGGAGGATCTGGGCCGCTCATAACCGTGAGCACGGCTAGTATACCAGTTTTACACTCTGCAGAGGTTGCACATCTTTACCCACAAGTCGTGAGCTACGCCAGAGGTTCATCACACTTCCTTAGGTGAGATGACTAGCGACTCACTACGAGGCCGTTACAAAGAATCTCGTTGGTAAGGCGTAACCGCGAGAGTTAGGTCAGCGACGATGGGGCCCACCTCACGGGGGTACAAGCACAGGAGCGCAATCCAAGCACAGACCAGCCGGAGGAGCAGGGACCATTGAAGCTTACTACTCTTGCCCCGCAGGTAAGTTACTCCAAACCAAAAAGATCTAATTATTACGCCAAGTCTATCCCATTCTAGCCTTGTGGTAGCGCTGTTGTCCCAGGTTGTCGCTCTATGAACCGGTCCTTATGGAGAGTGGCCAACCAAGCACTAAGCACCGTGCTGGCCCCCTAAACCATGTTTCTACAAAAACCATATTTTAACGAGACGTAAGCCACTCATCCACACAGAGGGCCACTCTCAGAATTAAGTTCAAGTAAACCATTAATCAAATTAATTAAAAAGGACCAGAGTGTGTTATAGCGCAGCAACCTAGCACAACTAACCAAAATGCAACCCAAAGGTATATATAAAGGATATAAAGTGGCTAGGAAATCCTTATAGGCATACAGTATTAAAATGCAGTATGAAAATGTATTTAAAAGTGGTGGGTTGTTCATGTTACACTTGCCTTCCTCGTACTGCTCTGGCTGCTGCTCAAACTGCTCCGAAGATGGCTGCTCCGGGTACTGGTACTGGGGCTCCTCAGATGGATCAACGTCTACTCACGAACACATGGCCAAAACAACGCACAACAATAAGCATACAAACAAACATTAACAAAAACTAAGAAACAGTACATCAATACATAAAAACAGCACACTAAACTACTCTAAGACTGTTCTACGCGTTACAACGATCGCGTGGACATAAAGAACGCTAAAAACGGAGCTAAAACGCATTTTCTGGGCTAAAAACAAGTTCTAGGGGCTTATTTGTAAGAAAACTGAAGTTTCAGGGGCTTTTCTGCAAAAACCGAGGACTAAAACATAAATAAACATTAATTCTAAGGGCTAACTCGCAAAAAGAACTAACCTGGACGGCGGGTCCTATTTTAAAGAAACTCAGGGGGTTATATGTTAAAAACAGGGTCCAACTGTAAATATTTTTGAAAGGGCTAGGACCGCGGGTTGATTGTCAGAAAGCTGGGGGGCTCTTATGCAAAGAAGACAGGCGAACCGGTATCCACGCACGTGGACCGCCAGATCTCGATCTAAAGGCTCAGATTCAATGGCTTCCAAATCTAATCGCGTGCGTCCGAATCAAATCGGACGGTCCTGGGGCTTTGGGCGCGCGGGGCGGCGGCGCGCTACTGCCGGCGACTCTGTTCGCGGCGGCGCGGCTCTAGGCTCGCTGGAGATCGTCGAATCCGACGCTCCGGTGCTCGGTTTGGCATGCGGTTTGGCCGGGGAGGGTCTACGCGGGGCGCGCGATCCATTGGTGGGCTCTGCGAGGCGTGACGGAGACCGGGCGTGGCTGCGCGACGGTGATGGCGGGACTGGGCGGCGGGGAATGCCGAAGTACGGTGTTCGGGCCGCTAGAGGGGCTACGGACTACACTAACAGGCCAAAAGGAAGCGCGGGCGGAGGGTATTCTTACCGAATCTTGGGACGGCGGGGCGTGTCGTGGAAGGGGGGGGGGGGGGGTCGCCGGCGAGGTCGAGCGGAGACGGCCGGTCGGGGGTGGTGACGCGGTCGAAAACGGGCGGTTTCCTGCGTCCTAGTCCCACAGGCTGACTCCGGGAGATGCTGCAAAGGTGCCACGGGGTCAGGGGAGGTTCAGGAGTCGCCGGCGGCGAGAAATCGGGCGGCGGACCACTCACATGCGGGGATGGCTTCGGGTGAAATCCCGGCGAGGTGGGGCCTGGGCTCCGGGGCAGAGAGCTTGGGAAGCTCCCCGGGACTACGGCGAATCTACTTCGGGGCTTGTGGAAGTTCGCGGTGCAGCGGAGCGGTGTGCTCACGGCGGAGCAGGGGCGCGGTGAGACAGAGCAGCGCGGAGGCGGCGGCGCTAGGGTTTGTGGGGAGGCGGCTGCGGATGGGGGAGCAGGGGGGTGCGGCGCGGGCTACTTATAGGGCGGCGGCGGCCTTGGCGTGCGTGCCCGCGGTTGGGAAGCCGGCGTGATCCCCGGCGTGAGTTCGGGCGGCAGTTGCGCGGCGGGGGAGAAGAACCTGCAACTGGGGCCGGGAGGTCAGCGGGTGAGGCGGGGAGCGCGTGCGGGCCGGGCGCGAGGCGGAGGCAGGCCGCGGGGCGGGCCGTGCGGAGCTGGGCCAAGCGGGAGGCGAAGCGGGCCGTGCTGAGTGAAGCAGGCCGGGGTGGAGCGGGCCCGGTCGCGTGTGGGCCGTGAGAAGAGAGGGGTGAGGTTGGGCTGGATGGCTGGGTTTGGGCTGGGTTAAGGGTTTGGGCTGGGTTAAGGGTTTTGCCTTTTCTATTTCTAAACTTTTCTCCTACTAACTCAAACAAGGTTTGAATTCAAATACAAATTTGAATTCAACCACACTCAAACAATTAAAGTTATGCACCAGCATGAATGCAACACAAAAATTTAAACCTATGATAAATTTTAATTACTTAAGGAACAAAAATTAGATTAAATACCAACTAAACACAATAAACCTTAGAAAATTAAATAAAGCCAATTTAATTTATTAAAACATACTGAAATTTAAATTAGGGTGTTACACAGAATCCCAGGCCGGCCGGCCTAAGGGAGGCCGGACGGCTCGACTTTCCAACGTATCGAGCTCAGCTTTGGCGTGGAAGTTAAGCACACCGACTACAACTGCTTACCACTGACGCTACCTGTTTTACCGGCCAAGAACCGACCTTGGAGTGCTATAAATAGGCACAAAAGGAGCTCTCTTCTAGAGTAGGTTAGGTAGTTAGGAGTTAGAGTCGAGTCGAGCTTGTCTCGGAATTTCAGAGTCGTCATCGGAAGTCAGGTATAAGCTCTTGTATCTTTTCCTTTGTCATTTATCAATATAGTTATCTTCTTTATCTTTTTGAGTCAGTTTTACTTTCCGCATTAGTTATCTTCTCAAGTTATCATACTTGTGTGCGGAAGTAATTCCTTTAGCTTAGCCTTTGTATCTTTCTCGTTTCTCGGGATCTTACCTTGCGGGTTTTCTTGCCCGGACTAGGGAACACAAGTTAGGTCCCTAGGTTGAGGGGGATTTCTCTTGTACGCGACAAGAGAAGTCCTAACACCGAGTACGGACGTGGTGTCCGAGCTTAGTGTTAGCTAGAAAGTGTGTTCCACCCCACGGTACCATTGTGGTAGGCGGCAGGTGGTGATAGCCCTGTCCGTCCCTCGTAGTCCACCACGTTCGGGTGCTTTCATAGCAGCAGTGCCGACTGCCGTTGGACTCCCTTCTCACTCCAGTCTGAGTCTTTCCCTGAGGCCGCCGAAGTAAGCTCTAGATTCCCGATAACTAGTTAGAAGCAAGGTTTAGTCTAGAGAGGCTAGTGTGACAGCCTAGGTAATTAAAATGGTAATCAAGAGGAATTAAACCTGTCATCATGCATTATTAATCAAGAATAATTAAATCGTTGCATGTATATGTGTATGCACATGTAAAATGCATCTTTCATATGTTGTTGGTGAAATTTTCCACACTCCCCATGAAATGACAAGTAAAATGTATGGATAGGCACTCTAGGTGATGTTTGAAATTTTGCAAGAATACTTGATTTTCAAATTAGCAACATGCATAGAAAATAATGTTTTAATTCAAATTGTGACAAATAGGCTTTGAAAATAACTTTTAAAATATTGGTCGAATGAAAATTTTCTTAAAATCAAAGTTGTAGGTTTTCATGTGTTGAACAACTTTCGTGTTCAAAGTTTTTCAAGTTGCCACACAAAATTTCAAAATAAATTTGAATTTAAAATGAACCGTTTATCATTTTCAAGTAAGTTTCAATTTTATCTTGCAAACCAAAGTTCAAATGAAGTTTTGCCTGAAATGAAAGTTGTAGGAAATAAAATTTTGAACAACTTTCATATTCAAATTTTTGGAGAAATCGAAGTCAAACTGAGTTGACTAAATCCTCCCTCTACTCCCTCTCTACTCTCTCTCTCATGTTTCTTGCCGAGCCGAGCAGAGGCCGCCGGCCACCTGGCCGGCGATGCCTGACGCCCTGAGTCGCGCTAAGCCTACTCCGACCAAGCTCCCCGACCGGCCTCCTGTGACACCTTAGGTGTCTGCATAGTAGAACTATATTTATTTTATACATCATGTGCTTAATTGCTTGACCAAGGGTCTTATTTAAAAAAATAATAAGGTTAATTGTGTAAATATGATTTGATGCAAGGACCTTCCTATAATTTAATTTGTATAGGGTGGGCAAATGTTGCTTTTATGGAGGGTTTCTTTGTAAAATTTAGTGTAATAATTACATGGTAGGAAATTTTACTTTTCAGTCTGAAATTAAGGTGAATTTTCTTTGGAAAAGGTGAAAGTCCATTAAATTCAAAATCCTTTCTATGTTTTCAAAATAACCTTTCAACCTTTGGTCAAATCAAATTTGGCACAACATCAAAGTTGTAGATCTTGAAAAGCTAAACAACTTTCATGTTGGGCACTTTTTCGTTTGAGCCCTAGTTTAGGAGTTATTTTTGTTTTACAGTAGGACACCTAAACTTTTCTGAAATTACAAACAAGTCCAGCTGTCATCTTCCTCCTCTCTCTCTGCTTCCTCTGCCGCCGGCGCAGAGCGGCGCCGCCGCCGCTCAGGAAGGCCGGGAGGCCACCTCCTGCTGCTCCACCGCCACACGCGGCACCCCGCAACCCCCTGGCCACACTCCACCCGTGCTGGAGCCCCTTTTCCCTCGCCACGCTACCCCGGTCGTGCTCCGCGGCCGCCACATCGCCGCCGCCGTGGCAAGCTCGGGGAAGTGCCCCAGCTCCCCTTCTCTCATGCGCTTCAGCACCAGGGGAACCCCCGCATCCCTTTCCCCTCTTTCCCTCACCAGTTCTCCGCCCCAAACCTCCAGAACGCCGCCACCGCCCGCCCGAACACCGGCGAGCTTGAGCTCACCGTCGCCCCGCTTCTCCACGGCCGCTCCGCCCCCGCAGAACCCACCTTCAGCTTCACCTCACTCTCGCGCAGCTCCCCGGCCACTCCTCTTCCACCCTCGACTACCAGGGCATCCTCACCGCCAATCCCCTACGCCGACCACCGTTGCTCGCCGTCGACGAGCCCCCTTCCGACCATCTCCCACCGAGCAAGAGCCACCAAAAGGTGCGGCTCGAGCTCCTCATCGTTTTCCCCCACCTTTCCCTCACCGCTGGTGCCGAACTTCACCGGAATCTGAGCCAAAACGGCGGCTATGTTCTTGTTTCCCGGCGAAGGACCTATTCGTAATTTAGAAACTTGATTCCAGGGGTCCAAGTGTAAAAACGACATGAATTCTAGATTTCAAATCAGTGAACTTTGAAAATGCCTAGAAATTTGTATAAAAATCAGAAAAATACAAATCCAAATGTTTTGGAATTCTTGTTACAAGACCTACAAGTTTTATTACATACACATCTTTAGTTTTGGTCTGCATGTTAATCCAAGAAAAAGAATATAATAAATAAGCTTTAATTGTTCTAGGAGTTGTACTCAGTAACTTCACGTGGTTTTTGGCTAGAATGTGTGTTGCATTGTTGCTAGTACCTGGTAAAAACTTGAACCCTTTTTGACATTTTTAACTAGGTCAAAGTTTCAAGATTCCAAGATCTACTAGTTTTGTTAATGTATTTATGCTGGTAGAAATATTAAAGTTCTGTGTTTGAAACTTTTTCCATGCATGCATGTCACTAAAACCTTGCTATTGCGCAAGTTTGAGAAATTTTAGATCTGTTTAACTGTATCTTTGATTTAATGCTTGTTAAGTAGGCTTTAATTATAATAAATAGTTTCCTTTCTTAGAAAAATCTGATAATATTTCTGGAACTATATTTTGGTCATATATTCATGTTTGAAAAATTTAGTTTTACCATATGTGGTTTAATTTTGTCAAAATTATTACTTCTGTTTTAAGCCTAGATAAATTCTGAAAATTTTACAGTAGCTGTGTTAGCTATGTATAGATATACTGTTAAAATTATAGACTCTGATTTGCTCTAGTTTAGTATGTAGAATTTAATCTTTTTCTAGGTGCTGTCTAAGTAAATGTTTTATTCTGAATAATTGGCTACATGAAATGGTATGAAATTTATAGGATAGATTGCTCTCTGTACTTCATGTTTGAAGTAATTTTTCTGAATTTAAATGGTGGTTGTGTACTGAGTTACTTAATTCTTAGCAAACCATGATTTACATGCTATGTGAACTAACTAAAACTTACTTTGTGAAGATAATCAATTTGTCTTGTGAGGTTAATCATGTTGTTTTGTGTAGTAAGACATGTTAAATAACTACTCTATAAACGATTGCCCATATGCTAAGTTATGTTTGCTAATTGTTAGACTGCCACTTTATCGCGAAGTGTGTATGTTGTAATACCGTTCCTTGCATCACATATAGATACGAATGTTCTAGTGGACGGGACGTACGAGATGATCCCGGAGTCCGAAGGAGGTGATCAAGAAGCACAGGTGAACACCGCTACACTGATTGAAGACAGGAACCAAAGTCTGGAAGAGCCCAAGGCTGAGTTAGCTATTGACTTCCGTGAAGGCAAGCCCCGAACATAAACCCAGTATTTCAAATTATGCACTTTATATACTACTTACTTGCTCATTTGCAGTCCTTAGAATTTGAATTGAAACCCTAGATGTATGATCCTAGGAACCTATGTACTGAACACTAGACTTGAGTTCAAGTAACTGCTATGCTTATAGGACCGGTAAAAGTCGAGTGATTGCCTGTCACTCACGAGCTTAATAGGAGTTGCTTGTTTTCTTTTATCTGCAATCACTATAAGGACGTCGGACGGGGTCATGTTCGATATCAAGACCTTGGGTGAGACCCCGTCTATGTTGACGAATTCTGATTAGGTCGCGGTGTGTGGTAGCGGTGCTTAAGTGTTTGAATGTACTAGCCACATGCCGTAAATGTGGTATGCGGTAAGCCTAGTAGCAGATCGGACCGGTGAGTGGTCATACCCGTGGATCGCCTGAAGGCTTCGGCCGTGAAACTGGCAGTGGATCTCAGCAGCCACCGCCACCACTGCCGAATTTGGCCGAGCTAATGGCCATGCAAACCGAATTGCTTCGTCAGCTGGTGCAAGGGCAGCAGAATCCTCCACGCCAACAGCAGCGTGGAGGACGTGATGAGCAACCAGCGGGTTACCAGGAATTCTTTGGTACCCAACCTCCGCTGTTCAGCCGGATTGATGAACCATTGGACGCCGATGCTTGGCTCCATACTATTGAGTCCAAGTTTGTCTTGCTAGCAGTACCTTGTGCTGATGCGAACAAGGCTCAGTTCGCCGCCCAGCAGCTTCGTGGCACCACTCGCATTTGGTGGGATCACTATTGTGCTATGCAGCCTGCTGGACATGTTATCTCTTGGGAGGAATTCCGGAATGCCTTTAGGACACATCATATTCCCGAGGGACTAATTGAGAGGAAGTTGAATGAATTCTTGGCTTTGAATCAAGGGACCTGCACTGTTCTTCAGTATGCACAGGCCTTCAATCATTTGTGCTAGTACGCGGGCCATCATGCAGATACTGACGCCAAGAAGCGCGACCGTTTTCATCGTGGCCTCAACACCAAGCTCAAGGAAAGCCTGAACCTTGATCAGCCAGATACTTAGAATGAGCTGGCCAACATGGCCATTACTCAAGAAGATTGCCGCGCACCGTGCCGAGAAGAAGCGAAAGGCACCAATGGGACCCTCGAGTGCTTAGCCACCAAGGTATCGTCTGGTGCAGAATACTCCACCAAGAGCTCCACAGAGAAATACCCCAATGGGCAGGTTTGTTTTTAGGCTGCCTCAACAACAGGGAGGATTCAGACCTCCAGTCTTTCAGCAGTTGCAGCAGTTTGGCCCAAGGCCAAATGCCCCACAGTTCAATCGCGGGAACGGTGACGATCGATGTTTCAATTGCGGCAGTACTTCCCATTTCTCCAAGAATTGCCCACAACCCAAGAAGTCTTATCTAGGGCAGAACTCCAACCAGAACAACAAGGGCAAGGGCAAGAAGCAAATGGTGCAAGTCCGATAGGGGCGAGTTAATTTCACTACTCTTGCAGAGCTTCCCGAAGGAGCACCAGTCATGTCGGGTACTTTCTCTATCCACAAGAAACCCGCAGTCATATTATTTGCTTCTGGTGCAACTCATAGTTTTATAAGTGCCAAATTTGGAGCAAGGGTAGGATTGGATTTTTGTCATACCAAGAGATCTTACATGATAGCAACCCCTGGTGGGAAGATAGCATCCAATCAAATCATTAGACATGTGCCAATTAAGTTGGGTAGCAAATTGATAAAGACACATTTGATCTTGTTGAACTTAGAAGCCATGGATGTTATTTTGGGCATGGATTGGATGACTAGACATAAAGTACTGTTAGATATCTCTTCCCGAGCTATTGAGATAGATTCACCTTATCAAGGAGCCACCATACTCTATCTGCCACAACGAGAGTGCTTCAACTCTTGTGCCAATGCCATAAAAGAAATTAAAATTGAAGATATTCCTGTTGTGTGTGAGTATGCGGATGTATTTCCAGATGACTTGCCTGGAATGCCCCTGATAGAGATATCAAATTCATTATCGAGCTTCAATCCGGTACCACCCCTATTTCTAAGAGGCCGTACCGTATGCCTCCAAATGAGTTGGCAAAATTGAAAATCCAACTTCAAGACCTTCTTGACAAGGGTTTTATTCGTCCAAGTGCTTCACCGTGGGGATGTCCAGCCCTATTTGTGAAGAAAAAGGACAACAGTTTGAGGCTATGTGTTGACTATCGACCACTCAATGCGATCACTATTAAAAACAAGTATCCTCTTCCCCGCATTGATATTCTGTTTGATTAGTTAGCTGGAGCCAAGATTTTCTCTAAGATCGATCTTCGTTCTGGCTACCATCAAATAAAGATCAAGCCCTGTGATATTCCAAAAACAGCTTTCTCGACCAGATATGGACTCTATGAATATCTGGTTATGTCTTTTAGCCTTACCAATGCCCCGGCATACTTTATGTACCTGATGAATTCAGTCTTCATGCCGGAGCTGGATAAATTCATCGTGGTGTTCATCGACGATATTTTGATCTACTCCAAGAATGAAGAAGATCATGCTCAGCATTTACGCATCGTTCTTCAGCGATTACGAGATCATCACCTTTACACCAAATTCTCCAAGTGGGAATTCTGGCTGGATAGTGTGAAATTTTTGGGACATACTATCTCTAGTGAAGGTATATCTGTTGATCCAACTAAAGTGCAAGAAGTGATGGATTGGAAACCTCCTACTTCAGTCCATCAGATTCGTAGTTTTCTCGGTTTAGCTGGATACTATCGTCGATTCATTCCTGATTTCTCTAGAATAGCCAAACCTATGACGGAGTTATTAAAGAAAGGAGTGAAATTTGTTTGGGATGATAAATGTGAAGAAGCCTTTCAAACTCTTAAAGAGCGACTGACTACTGCTCCAGTGCTGGCTACACTGGACAGTACCAAACCTTTTGATGTCTATTGTGATGCTTCTGGTACGGGACTTGGTTGTGTACTTATGCAAGACAACCGGGTGATCTCTTATGCATCAAGAGCTCTCCGGAATCATGAGAAGAACTATCCAACACATGATCTGTTGTTAGAAGCTGTCATACATGCTCTTAAGCTCTGGAGACATCATCTTTTGGGAACTCATTGTAACATTGACACTGACCATAAGAGCCTCAAGTATATCTTCACCCAAGCTGATCTCAACATGAGACAGAGACGCTGGATAGAATTGATAAAGGACTATGATCTAGAAGTGCACTATCACCCAGGAAAGGCTAATGTGGTCGCGGATGCACTCAGCCGCAAGTCACAATGCCATTATCCATCTGTAGAGCCATTCAACGAAACTCTATGCCAGGAAATGATGAAACTAAACCTAGAAATGGTACCTCAAGGAAGTCTGAACCATATAGCTGTCAAGCCTACACTACATGATAGCATCATCATGGTACAATTACATGATGAAGGTATCAAAATCATCAAGGAAAAGCTATCCCAGGGAGAAGCAAAGTACAAATGTTTCCGTGTGGATCATAAAGGAGTTTTGTGGTTTGAATTTCGTCTTGTGGTACTCAAGAATCACCAGCTTAGAAAACAAATCCTTGATGAGGCACATCTATCGAAATTTTCTATTCATCCCGGTAGTACCAAGATGTACCAGGATCTTAAACAGAATTTCTGGTGGACTCGAATGAAAAGAGAGATCGCCAAATATGTTTCTGAGTGTGATGTCTGTCAAAGAGTTAAGGCAAGTCACTTGAAAGTAGCTGGTACTCTCCAACCTTTACCCATTCCATCCTATAAATGGGAGGACATCAGTATGGATTTTATCGTTGGCTTACACAACACTTCTCAGAAGCATGATTCTATTTGGGTAATCGTTGATAGACTCACCAAGACCGCTCATTTTATTCCTGTGAATACAACTTATTCTGCCAAGAAGTATGCAGAGATATATCTCGACCAGATTGTCCGTCTGCATGGAGTTCCAAAGATGATCATTTCTGATCGTGGGGCGCAGTTCATTGCATGTTTCTGGGAACAATTGCAAGAATCCCTTGGAACCAAATTGATTCGTAGTTCAGCCTATCATCCACAAACAGATGGGCAAACTGAACGAATCAATCAAATCCTTGAAGATATGTTGAGGGCATGTGCTATTCAATATGGCAAGAACTGGGATAAGTGCCTAGCACTGGCAGAGTTCTCATATAATAATAGTTACCAATCCAGCTTACAAATGGCACCATTTGAAGCATTAACGGTCGAAGGTGTCGAACTCCTTTGAGTTGGTCACAAGCCGGAGAACGCAAAGTCTTTGGGCCAGATCTAGTCAAAGTTATCCAGACTAATCTTAAAGTAGCCCAATCAAGACAGAAAAGTTATGCAGACAAAAGAAGAGAACCTTTACAGTTCAAGGTAGGGGATTTCGTATATCTGCATAAAAGGGAAATTGGCACCCCGATACATCGAACCATTTGAAATCATCAAAACTTGTGGTCCAGTTGCTTACCGAATCCATCTTCCTTCTCAGTTGACCGCCATTCATGATGTTTTGCATATCTCTCAACTCAAGAAATGCATCAAAGTGCCCACTGAGATCATTAAACCACAAGATATCAAAATTGAACCCGATCTATCTTATGCTGAGTATCCAATCAGAGTTCTTGACACCAAAGAAAGAAGTACCAGAAGGAAGAAGGTTAGAATGTACAAAATCCAGTGGAAGCACCATACTGAGGAAGAAGCCACCTGGGAGACTGAAACTTATCTCCAAAGAAATTCTCCCGACTTTCTTAGAACCAATCCAGGTACCAAATTTTTCCGTCCTTAATCTTCCTGTAATCTCGTGGCGAGATTCCTTTTAGGGGGGAAGGCTGTGACACCTTAGGTGTCTGCGCAATAGAACTGTATTTATTTTATGCATCATGTGCTTAATTGCTTGAACAAGGGTCTTATTTAAAAATAATAATAATGTTAGTTGTGTAAATATGATTTGATGCAAGGACCTTCCTATAATTTAATTTGTATAGGGTGGGCAACTGTTATTTTTGTGGAGGGGTTCTTTGTAAAATTTAGTGCAATCATTACATGGCAGGAAATTTTACTTTTCAGTCTGAAATTAAGGTGAATTTGCTTTGGAAAAGATGAAAGTCCATTAAATTCAAAATCCTTTCTATGTTTTTAAAATAACCTTTCAACCTTTGGTCAAATCAAAATTTTCAGAACATCAAAGTTGTAGATCTTGAAAAGTTGAACAACTTTCATGTTGGGCACTTTTTCATTTGAGCCCTAGTTTAGGAGTTATTTTTGTTTTACAGTAGGACCCCTAAACTTTTCTGGAATTGCAAACAAGTCCAGCTGTCATCTTCCTCCTCTCTCTCTCTGCTTCCTCTGCTGCCGGCGCAGAGCGGCGCCGCTGCCGCTCAGGAAGGCCGGGAGGCCACCTTCTGCTGCTCCACCGCCACACGCGGCACCCCGCAACCCCCTGGCCCCACTCCACTCGTGCTGGAGCCCCTTTTCCCTCGCCACGCTACCCCGGTCGTGCTCCACGGCCGCCACATCGCCGCCGCCGTGGCAAGCTCAGGGAAGAGCCCCGGCTCCCCTTCTCTCATGAGCTTCAGCACCAGGGGAACCCCTTTCCCCTCTTTCCCTCGCTAGTTCCCCGCCCCAAACCTCCAGAACGCCGCCACCGCCCGCCCGAACGCCGGTGAGCTTGAGCTCACCGTCGCCCCGCTTCTCCATGGCCGCTCCACCCGCGCAGACCCCACCTTCAACTTCAACTCGCTCTCGCGCAGCTCCCCAGCAACTCCTCTTCCACCCTCGACCGCCGGAGCATCCTCGTCGCCGATTCCCTACGCCGACCGCCGCTGCTCGCCGTCGACGATCCACCTTCCGACCATCTCCCACGGAGCCAGAGGCACCAAAAGGTGCGGCTCGAGCTCCTCATCGTTTTCCCCCACCTTTCCCTCACCACCAGTGCCGAACTTCACCGGAATCCGAGCCGAAACGGCGGCTCTGTTCTTGTTTCACAGTGAAGGACCTATTCGTAATTTAGAAACTTGATTCTAGGGGTCCAAGTGTAAAAACAACATGAACTCTAGATTTCAAGTCAGTGAACTTTGAAAATGCATAGAAATTCGTAGAAAAATCAGAAAAATACAAATCCAATTGATTTGGAGTCCTTGTTCCAAGACCTACAAGTTTTGTTACATACACATCTTCAGTTTTGATCTGCATGTTAATCCAAGAAAAAGAATAGAATAAATAGGCATTAATTGTTCTAGAAGTTGTACTCAGTAACTTCATGTGGTTTTTGGGTAGAATGTGTCTTACAGTGTTATTAGTACCTGGTAAAAATTTGAACCCTTTTTGACATTTTTAACTAGGTCCAAGTTTCAAGATTCCTAGATCTACTAGTTTTTCTAATGTATTTATGATGGTAGAAATATTAAAGTTCTGTATTTGAAAATTTTGTGTAGTAAGATATGTTAAATAACTATTCCATAAATGATTGCCCATATGCTAAGTTATGTTTGCTAATTGTTAGACTGCCACTTTATCGCGAAGTGTGTATGTTGTAATACCATTTCTTGCATCACATATAGATACGATTGTTCTAGTGGACGGGACGTACGAGCTGATCCCGGAGTCCGAAGGAGGTGATCAAGAAGCACAGGTGAACACCGCTACACTGATTGAAGACCCGAACCAAAGTCCGGAAGAGCCCAAGGCTGAGTTAGCTAGTGACTACCGCGAAGGCAAGCCCCGGACATAAACCCAATATTTCAAATTATGCACTTTATATACTACTTGCTTGTGCATTTACAATTCTTAGGATTTGAATTGAAACCCTAGATGCATGATCCTTGGAACCTATGTACTGAACACTAGACTTGTGTTTGAGTAACTGCTATGCTTATAGGACCGGTAAAAGTCGAGTGATTTCCTGTCACTCGTGAGCTTAATAGGAGTTGCTTGTTTTCTTTTATCTGCAATCACTATAAGGACGTCGGACGGGGTCATGTTTGATATCATGACCTTGGGTGAGACCCCGTCTGTGTTGATGAATTCTGCTAAGGTCGCGGTGTGTGGTAGCGGTGGTTAAGTGTTTGAACGTACTAGCCACATGCCGTAAATATGGTACGCGGTAAGCCTAGTAGCTGATCGGACTGGTGAGTGGATATACCTTTCACTCTCTCTTAGAGATATGTTTTTATTTATGTTTATGTTGCGCAACACCACGGGTGCAGGGAGGAAGTTGGTGCCCTGTAGTCGGGGAGAGTGACCCTATCCACAAGCCGGAATAAAAGGTCAACGGTTGTTTGGGAACGACCTGGCGGTGTTCTAAATGTGTGTGTTAGGTTTACCTTGCAAGGTTGGAAATCCGATTCGAATCGTCCATCTCTCGCGGATATTGAGACTACTTGATCCCTTTGCCACACAGAGTAATAAGAGTAATATTATTATGATCAATCTTGATGTTTGCCTAAAGTTCTACCATGGTTGATTAGAATTCGTTGCTTACATAGAATGGTTAATCAATTAGAATATTGAAAGCTAAAATGTGAAATTAAGGACCTACTCTTTGTTGCTTTTCAACAAAAGAAAAACCAGAGCCTTACAGAACCCTACATAGTCTAGCTAAGTGGACTAAGTATATCCGTTGACGGTTAAGTCTTGCTGAGTATTAGTATACTCAGCCTTGCTGTTGAATCCTGTTTCAGGTATGAGTTTTGAGGACCAGATGTGGCAGTACCACCCTAATTAATCCGGCTCAAGTGCGCTAACCATCATCTTAAGGATAATCCCGGCTAACACGCACTTCAAACGGAGTAATTCGGCAGCGCTGTCGGGTAAAGTCCCGAAGAATCCACCTTAGCATCGATCGAACCCAAAGCTTACATGAAACCCACACGAAGGTGAGCCCAGAGAGTACAACATTTCACAGTTATATTACATTACAGAGTCTTAACTTAATTATTACAAACCAAGTCCGAAATCTCCGAAAGGTACTTGAAGTTCAAATTGAAAGTAGATCAGAGTTTAATGCAGCGGAAATAAAACGAGTCCTAAACGACGATACATGACGTCATGATGAAGCCCGTACATGACATCACTCGGCATTGCCATCGCTGGCCGGAGTCGTATCCCACTCCACCGACCAACCAGGAGGCAGAGTACACGGCCAAGTCAAACTAGCAATCATGTCCTCAAAAGTATTACCTGAAACAAAATTGAGCCACAAGCAAGGCTGAGTATACTAATACTCCGCAAGGCTTACCCGACTAGGATATAACTAACCCTCTAACTAGACATGCAAGGCTTTTGGCTTGAGGGGTTCGTCTTTGCCGAAAAGCAGTGAGTCCTTATTTTCCGATTTTAGCTTTCAAGTTCTATTATGATTAACTATTCTACATTAGCATCTATCCTAAAGCATACATGGTGGAAAGCAATTATTTTTCATCAATCAACCAAATTTCTCATCATCATTGTTCCACTTCTTACTCTATGTGGCAAAAGGGTTAAGCAGTCCCAATATCCGTGAGAGGCGGACGATTCGAATCGAATTTGTTAACCTGGCCAGGCAGACCTAAGCACACGCATGGGAATCGAATCCCCACGCAACATTTCCCCTTTCTTTCCGGCTTGTGGATCAGGGTCACCCCCTTCGACTACAAGAGTCTCACGCCACGGTCGACGCCGGGTCGTGAACACGCTTGCACCCGCATGTGGCCGCATGAGAAACAACGTTCAAAGAGGGTGAGGGAAAAGTCCACTCCCCGGTCCGATCAGGTACTTAAGCTTACCGATTACCATATTCCTCGGCATGTGGTTAGTACGTTCAAACGCTTAACCACCACTACCACACACCGCGGCCTTATCCATTTTCACTAAACAGACGGGGTATCACAAGAACAACAACCCCGCCCGTAAACCTTATATTGCAGTGTGTAGTAAGCATTCAACTCCTATGAGCTCGCGAGTGACAGGAAATCGCTCGACTTCTACCGAACCATTAGCATAGCCAACTAGCGACCTACACATACTAGTGTTCAAGCATAGGTACCTAGGATTATGCAACTAAGGTTCCAAACAATTCCTACAACTTAAATGCACAAATAACAGGAATACAATTAGTTGCATAAATTAAAATAGGTAGGACATGCTCCGGGGCTTGCCTTCTTGAGCGGAGCTAGCCTTGGGCTCTTCTGAACTCGGGTTCAGGTCTTCAGTAGCTTCAGTTAGATTCACTTGAGCTTCGCGCTGCTCACTCTCGGACTCCGGCACCAACTCGTACGTACCGTCAGGGAGAGTAGTCGAATCTATATGAAATGCATATGCGTGAGTTATTTTAGTGATACGATTTAATCAATTCTTCACTAAAGAGTCGTAATTCAACGCAACTCAAGATGATTATAAAATATTCTGTTACATTATTTGGGCAACCATTTATAGAGTAATAATCATTATACTGACTCCACAAAGTAACTTGGATGGGTTGTCTCTTTATCCCTCTGCAGCAAAAGAAGATTTTTCTTATTTATTGCTAGGTTAAGCATGTCCTTATCATAAATAAAGTTACACAAAGATTCTAGGTTTGAAATTTTTATGTAAGATACAAATCTAAATAACTTGCCTACTGTGAAATTTTCAGCCCATTTCATGCAGCCTACTAACCACGAAAAATAAAACAAACAGCTACTGCTGGAAACAAAAATGAATTTTACAGGCCAAAATATGCAAGTAATGGTACTGAAACTTTAACTGAGGGTTGTTTATCTAAATATGAGCCTGCCATAAATTTTTCGCAATTAAACAAGCATTGTACAGGGCATGAAAAATAGTACAAAGTATTGCTGTATGGATCAAAACTAATTTCTACAGACTGTTCTAGCAAGTTACAGAGCCTCATATTTTACAAGAACGGTTACTTACTCAAGGTTAACCCCTAGAAAAATGATTAGAATTTTTAATACACAGAAACTATTTTTAATGATTTAGTGTAGCTATCCTCACCAAAAATCATTTGGTCCAGATTGACTTAACTAAAAATTCTCAAACTTTTTATGTATTCTCTTGGAACTAAAATACAAGTACTGTAAAAGTTTGAACCCATGAAACATATCATAACACCCTGGGTAAATAAAACTATCCCTCCTAGGCATACAACAAGAGTTAGATAAAAGGATAGCTAGGCATGTAAACTGTCCACGAAATTTTTTACACAAGCTTATACATCTAACATGTAACCTACTGACCAAAAATGGCTAACAACTCATGCTTGTAACTTGAGATCTAATATAAAGCACATTTCCTTTGCATTTTAAATGAAATAAAAACTATTGAGCAAATGAAAAAGTGCATGTAGAAAAAGTTGTAGATCTCTTTGCAAAGATTCCAGAACAATTGAGTTTGCATTTTTCTGATTTTTCTACGATTTTTAAACGAATTTACTAGGTTGCTGTTTTTCAAAACAAAAAGAAAAAGGAAATGTAATCTTGCATTTAGCCCCCTGGAACTTTGTTTCCTTCTAACCCGTGGTCCCTGGGCGGCCTTGGAACAGAGGAGGGCACGGCGGCGCCTTTACCGGCGAGGAGGGTCACCGGGGGTGGGGGCCCGTAGGGGGAAGAGCAAGAGGGCGTCGGCGCGAACCTAATGGCGGTCTCGGGTTGGGCCGGGATGGCCTGTAGCGGCGGCGCCGCGAAAGGGGGCGGCGGCGGTGGGTCTGTGCCGCGGCGGCGGCTCGCCGGCGGCGCAGGGATGGGGTGCCCGAGCTTGGGGGCTTCGGTGGGAGGTGAGGAAGGGGAATGCGGGCTCAATTGGGGCTGAGGAAGGGCGGAGGCGGAGCTCCACGGGAGCAGGCGGCCGGCGGCGGCGCTAGGCCATGGTGGCGGCGTTCCAGAGGGTTGGGGCGGTGGTGGAGGGGTCGGGGAGCACCGATGGGAGGTGGGGATCCCGTTCCCGGGCTCTGTTGGGGCGGAGGGAGGCCGGAGATGGGGGCTCCACGGTGATGTGGTGCTCGGCGGCGGCAATGGCGGGGCAGCCGGCGTGTGGCGTTCCTGGGCAAGAGCAAGGAGGAGCGGCTCTAGGAGAGGGAGGGTAGTGGAGCAGTGATGCTAGAACGTCTCCTGGGCAAGGCATTTAGAGAGGGGGGGGAGCTCGGCAGGGGAGGGGCGCGGGGTGAAGGCACGGTGCCGGCTGGGCTCGCTTGTCGCGACGGCGGCGTCGCGGAGCGGCAGCAGGCGCATTCCTCGCGCCCCCGAGGTCAACGGCGTGCGTGCGTGCGTAGCTGGGTAGGCAGTGGCGTGCGGGAAGAGGGAAGGGAGGCGTCGTGACACGGCCAGGCGGCGGGGCAGTAATGGCGCGGCGGCTCTGGTGGCGAGGGCGTCGTGCGGGCGGCAGCGCGTGGCCGGGCACGTGCGCACTCGAGCGAGGCAGGAGGGGGTCAGCGGCGAGCGTGCAGGCGAGCACTCGAGGCCGGGCATCGAGCACGGGGGCAGGCAGCGGCTCAGCGCGGCAGCGGGCGCATGCGCGGCGTGCCTGAATGCCTGCGCGCGCAGAGGGGGAGAGTCAGCGAAGGAGAGAGAGAGGAGAGAGAAAAAGGGAGTGGAGAGAGAGAAAAGAAAGTCCACTGTTTGACTTAGCCAAAACTCGAAATTTTCAATTGAAACTTGAAAAATTTTGAACACGAAAGTTGTTCAAAATTAAATTTCCTACAACTTTCCTTTCAGTCAAAACTTCATTTGAGCGATGGTTTGGAAGTTCAAAATTTGAATTCAAGTTTAATGATTCCGCTTGTTTTTCGGGGTTAATTCAAATTTTCATGTTAGAACTTGAAAAACTTTGAACACAAAAGTTGTTTATTTTGTCAAACTCTACGACTTTCGTTTTGGGCAAAAGTTCATTTGAGCCAAAGTGTGAGAGTTGACTTTTTGGCTGTTTAAACTGAATTTCGGCTTTTACGCGATCACCAAAACAGGGTTCACTGTGTCATTTGAAGTTAATGGCATGTTTAACCAGTGCTAAACACCGGAGGTGTTACAGCCTACCCCCCTTAAAAGAATCTCGTCCCGAGATTCAGATAATCAAGCTAAGTGCTGGAAAGAGGTGTACCTCCAGTTGAATTCAGAAAACCGGGGAAATTCTGATTTAGGTAGCTTTCAGTTTCCCAGGTAGCTTCCTCTTCGGTATGGTGACTCCATTGAATCTTGTACATTATAACTGCTTTCCTTCGAGTGACCCTTTCCTTTTGATCAAGAACCTTGATAGGATACTCGACATAAGAGAGATCTGGTTCTACCAAGATTTCTGTTTGTTCAATGATCTCGGTGGGAACTCGAACACATTTCTTAAGTTGAGAAACATGGAAAACATCATGTACTGCTGCTAGTCGAGGAGGAAGTCGTAGTCTATAGGCCACGGGTCCACAAATCTCAGTGATTTCATAAGGGCCAACATATCGGGGAGCTAATTTGCCCTTCACGCCGAATCTCTGCACACCCTTGGTCGGCGAGACTCGAAGATAGACATGATTACCCACTTCGAATTGCAAAGGGTCTCTCCTTTTATCAAAATAACTCTTTTGCCTAGACTGGGCGGCCTTTAAATTCTCTTGTATTACCCTTACTTTCTCTTCTGCCTCTGTTACGAGATCGGGTCCGAATACCACTCGTTCTCCGACTTGCGACCAGCTCAAAGGAGTACGACACCGTCGACCATATAAGGCCTCAAATGGTGCCATTTTCAAACTCTCTTGATAACTATTGTTGTATGAAAACTCCGCTAGAGCTAGACATTTGTCCCAACTCTTGTCATAATGAATGACACAAGCTCTTAACATGTCCTCCAGGATTTGGTTCACCCTCTCAGTTTGTCCATCAGTTTGTGGGTGATAAGCTGAGCTTCGAATTAATTTTGTCCCAAGAGATGCCTGCAACTGTTCCCAAAAGCGTGCAACGAACTGTGTCCCACGATCAGAAATGATTGTCTTGGGTACCCCATGCAAGCAGACAATACGATCGAGATAGATCTCAGCATACTTCTTGGCGGCGTAGGTAGTGTGTACCGGAATGAAATGTGCCGTCTTGGTGAGTCTATCCACGATAACCCAAATGGAATCATGTCTCTGGGATGTGTTGGGTAATCCAACAATGAAGTCCATACTTATGTCTTCCCATTTCCATGACGGGATAGGTAGAGGTTGAAGCAAACCGGCTACTCTCAAGTGGCTGGCTTTTACTCTCTGGCAGGTGTCACATTCCGAGACATATTTAGCAATTTCCCTTTTCATTCTAGTCCACCAGAAATTTTGCCTAAGATCCTGGTACATCTTGGTACTGCCCGGGTGAATAGAAAATTTGGAAAGATGTGCCTCGTCGAGAATTTGTTTCCGAAGATCATGATTTTTCGGAACAACTAAACGATTTTCGAACCATAGGACTCCCTTATGGTCCTGACGAAAACACTTATACTTCCTTTCTCCTTGAGAGAGTTTTTGTTTAATGATCCCCACACCTTTATCCTGTAATTGGGCCATGATGATTTGATCATGAAGGGTTGGTTCAACTGAAATGTGATTTAAGGTGCCTTGGGGAATCATTTCCAACTGGAGCTTCCTCATCTCATGACAGAGGGTTTCCGAATAGGATTCCACGGATAGGCAATGGCAATGAGCTTTGCGACTGAGTGCATCTGCCACAACATTAGCCTTGCCTGGGTGATAGTGCACCTCAAGATCATAGTCCTTGATTAATTCTAACCACCGTCTTTGTCTCATATTTAGATCAGCTTGAGTGAAAATATATTTGAGACTTTTGTGATCGGTGTAGATATTGCAATGAGTACCCATAAGATAATGCCTCCATATCTTTAGAGCATGAATGACCGCTGCTAATTCAAGGTCGTGAGTAGGATAATTCTGCTCATGGGGTCGAAGAGCTCGTGACGCATAAGCAATAACTCTATTATCTTGCATGAGCACACAACCAAGTCCAGTACCCGACGCGTCACAATACACGTCAAAAGACTTGGTATTATCCGGTTGAGCTAAGACAGGTGCTGTAGTCAACTGCTCCCTTAGGGTGTGAAAAGCCTTTTCACATTTTTCATCCCACACAAACTTTACTCCTTTCTTCAATAGTTCGGTCATTGGGCTTAGCAATTCTGGAGAAATCCGGAATGAATCGACGATAATATCCGGGCTAAACCAAGAAAACTGCGAATCTGATGAACGGAGGTAGGAGGTTTCCAGTCCATCACTTCTTGCACTTTTGCTAGGATCCACAGCTATGCCTTTGCTGGAAATAGTGTGGCCCAAGAATTTCACACTATCTAGCCAGAATTCACATTTGGAGAATTTAGCATAGAGCTGATGGTCCTGAAGACGTTGGAGCACAATGCGCAGGTGCTTAGCATGGTCTTCCTCATTCTTGGAATAAATAAGGATGTCATCAATGAAAACCACGACGAACTTGTCGAGCTCAGGCATGAATACCGAGTTCATGAGATACATAAATAGGCAGGTGCATTTGTGAGACCAAAAGACATGACTAAATACTCATAGAGTCCATACCGTGTGGAGAATGCGGTTTTAGGAATATCACATGGACGAATTTTAATCTGATGATAGCCGGAGCGAAGATCAATCTTTGAGAAAATCCTAGCTCCAGCCAGTTGATCGAAGAGAACATCAATGCGGGGAAGGGGATATTTGTTCTTGATTGTCACCGCATTGAGAGGTCGGTAGTCCACACACAACCTCAAACTATCATCCTTTTTTTACAAAGAGGGCTGGACAACCCCAAGGTGATGCACTGGGGCGAATGAAACCTTTATCCAGAAGCTCTTGAAGTTGAATTTTTAACTCGGCCAACTCCTTGGGTGGCATTCTATATGGCCTCTTTGAGATAGGGGCAGTGCCTGGCTGTAGTTCAATAATAAACTCAATCTCTCTATCTGGTGGCATTCCTGGCAAGTCATCCGGGAACACATCGGTGTACTCGCATACCACAGGAATTCTTCTAGGTTAGATGTGCTCAGGGCAAATGCACAAGAATTGACACACTCTCGGAAGGGTAAATAGAGAGTAGTGGCTCCATATTTTGGCGAATTTAATTCCACCGCCCTGGCGGGAATATCTATTATAACCCCATGCTGAGTCATCCAATTCATCCCCAAGATGATATCTATACCCTCAAGTGGTAGGAGTAAAAGGTCGGTGTTGACGATTAAGCTACCCAACTTGATTGGCACAAGTCGTGTTATTTGGTTTGAAGCAATTTTACCTCCTGGGGTTGATATCATGTATGACCCTTTCGTGTGAATAAAATCCAAACCCACTTTTGCACCAAATTTTGCATCAATGAAACTATGCGATGCACCAGAATCAAATAATATAACTGCAGGTTTGTTGTGGATAGAAAATGTACCCGTCATCACTGGTGCGCCCTCAGGTAGTTCTGCAAGAGTGGTGAAATTGATGCGCCCTTGCTTGACCTGAACAGTTTGCCTTCTGCCCTTGTTCTTGTTGTTTTGATTAAAGCCTTGGCCCTGGTTTTGTCGCCTGGGTTGCGGGCACTCACGGGCGAAATGAGTTGAGCTCCCACAATTGAAACAACGATTTCCCTCACTTGGACGGGCTGGCGGTGGAGCAGTTGGCCTTGGGCCAGTTAACTGAGGAATAGGGAAACGTGCACGCTTTGCTGCAGTGGAGGCCTGATAACCCAACGCCCTGGTAGAGGGGTTTTTGAGGAATCTGGGGTGCAACATTCTGTACTATGCGATACCTCTGTGGCTGCGCACTAGAGGGTCCAGCTGGCGCTTTCCTCTTTTTCTCAGCACGGTGAGTCATGATACAGTCTTCTTGAGTGAGTGCGAGATTAACCAGCTCATTGTATGTATCGACCCTAAGGGTTAGTCGTTCCTTGAGCTTGGTGTTTAAGCCTCTACGGAAACGATCACGCTTCTTAACATCTGTGTCAGCATGATAGCCCACGTACTGACAGAGATTGTTGAAAGCTTGGGCATATTGGAGAACTGTACGTGTCCCTTGAGTAAGAGCCAGGAACTCATTCAGCTTCCTATCCATGAGTCCTTCTGGAATATGGTGACCCTTGAATGCAGCCTTGAATTCATCCCAAGTGGCAACGTGATCAGCTGGGAGCATGCCAAGGTAGTTATCCCACCAAAGATGTGCCGAACCGCGAAGCTGTTGCGCGGCAAAGCGAGCCTTGTTTTGCTCTGAGCATGGTGCCAGAAGTAGTGAAAACTTGGACTCAATTGTGCGAATCCAGGCATCCGCATCCAGTGGTTCTTCTGTCTTTTGAACAGAGGGGGCTGAGTTGCCAAGAAATCTGGATAACCAGCAGCTTGAGGTTGATGAACATTGGGTCCACCCCGTTGCTGCTGTTGTTGTTTGTTGTTGTCCCTGGACGAGTTGACGGAGTAACTCGGTTTGGGCAGCCAGATATTCCGCGAAGTTGGGTGGCGGTGGTGGCGGTCGCTGCGAACTGCTACCATTCGCGTCCCCGAAACCCTCAGGGTTGTCACGTGTCGCTCCCACCATCTGGAATGGCAATTTCTCTCATTAGTAGGGTGACATATGACTTCCCCAAGTACAGAAGGGTAAGCGCGAAAAAGTAGTACTGGAACGAGTATAAATTAACAGGGACAGCAACGCGGTTCGTTACAAGAAAATTCATAACTTGCACTCTGTTCAACGAAATGCGCCCAAATTTTTAACAGATAAATAATTCATCATACTACAACTTTGGTATTCAACTCCAAAGCTAAATCTATCGTTAAGGTGGGCGAAAAATTCAGTTTCTGCCGCTCTGTCCAGTCTGTTTTTCAGCAGGCCGAGGTGCAATGTTCGGCCATAACTTTTGACACACAGGTCTAAAAATGCTGAAATTGGTGAGCACTTAGATCATGAAATTCCCAACCACTTTGGTATTCAACACACAGCCCAGAAATGCAAGGAAACATGGATAAAAATTCAGACAAGTTTCTGCAGCGATAGACTTCCACTGCAATTAAACCATTACAACCATGCATCAAGTTCTTAGCTACGGCCTAAACGTTTAAGATACTTTTACATAGGAGTGGTACTCTTTGACAAAAGCGAGGGTACTCAACTCTTAGTTAGCCTATTACATCACCATCCAAAGTTAGGCTACCCTACAGAGGAGTATGCGCGAACGACTACTTAAGACATCATCTAAAAGTCGTCCAGGTGTTGACGGAAGACTCGCTCCTCACTGGAGAGTGAGCTCCCGGAAGTGGTGGCAGGGGCACTCCAGACATAGTGTCAAGTATTGAGATACCCTGAACCTCCTGGGGCTCCTCCTCCATGGCCTCGGGCTGGGCCTGTTGAGCCTCCAACATCTCAATGTGATCAAAGGCAGCATTCAACTGAACCTGCTGGGCGGTGAACTGCTGCTCCAGAAGTGCAAAGTCAACATCCCTGTTGTCCAAGAGAGAACAT
Source organism: Panicum virgatum (assembly GCF_016808335.1). Classification (NCBI taxonomy): domain Eukaryota; kingdom Viridiplantae; phylum Streptophyta; class Magnoliopsida; order Poales; family Poaceae; genus Panicum; species Panicum virgatum. The sequence goes on from NC_053137.1 coordinate 36,280,534, forward strand.
CACGCTCCTCAATCAGACCCTCCAGTTGGCCAACATGGGCATCCAACTCCTGATCTGCTCATTCTTAGCAATCACTATCTCGTGGCTAGTCCGTGCAGAAGCATTGATCTGGGTCATGGCCTTGGCCTGTAAAGTCTGCAAACAGTATAGTGCATTCATGCACTTCACTGACATGGAGATAGTCTCTGCAGCTCTGTTCTGCTGAAGGTACCTAGTGTGTCCGACCCGACTAAGCCAGTTAGGGTCATTTGGCTGCTCTGCTGGGAAGAGGCCAATAGGAGCTAGTGTGACAGCTGCGTAATTCTTCTCACAAAACTTGTTGAGTGCTGTCATGGCTGCAACTTTCCAAGTGTCAACCAGACGGTGTCCAACTACCTCCAGCTCCAAGGAAGCCCAGTGATCTGGAAAAGGGTGGGGAGCATGAGTCATGCGCACGCGATAGCGCGCAACTCCCATCTCATGGAACTCCTCGCCCACATAGCGCGGGGACTGGGATATCCGGCATCACGCTCACTTCCCAAAGAATGGAGGGAAAACCCTGCCAGTGTGCAATCGGAGTGTGCACGCCCATCCTCATCAAACACCAGGAGAGCAGGGGCAGCCATCTGTACAAATAGATATGCACAAGTGAGTGATGGCTGAAACAGAATTTGGGTAGTGCACGAAAACGAGTATAACTGAAAACACGGAGCTCTAAAAATTCTCAAAATTTCCAGGAACATTCCTTAGGTTCTTAGGAACAACTTTGCTAGTCAACTCAAGAGCTAGATCAGAGCCTAAGGAGGTCTTATCCTTATAGTTTTGCTTTGCTGTCAGCCCGAAATTTTCAGGGACCAGAGAGCCAGTAAACTGAGTGCTGAGGACAAATTACTAAGCCTAAAATTACCAAATTTTTACAGAAGCTTGGTAAAAAATTTGGCACAAGTTTTGTGTTGAACACTTCTGCAGAAATTATTTCTAGGAAGGCCTAAAAATTCGTGCAACCCAAGTGCTCAAAGCTGACAGAAAAACTGGGTGTCAAAGTTTCTAATGTGCCCCAATATATACAAGTCGAAATTTCCCAAATTTAAACAGCAACTAGTAGACAAGTTTTGGAGCAAAATTATCCACTAGCGCCTCTACAAATAAAGTCTTCTACTATGCCAAATAATTCATCTTCCACGATATAGCAGAAATGACAGATTTCTAGATAGACCTTAATTGAGAGAAGAGGAACCGTGCTCACGTGCAAACCTTAACCTTACCGACTAACCCACATCTGTTTTCAGTGGCTGTCAATTATATGAGTATGATGCATGCATGACCTAATCGTCCTCCCAAGGAAAACAATTGCCAAATAGTTTTGGACTTACGGGGTTAGCACGGTGGCATAGCACAATTTACGTCTCTCCCTATATATATTTCTAGCCGAGTTCTAACCGTTCTTAACTTACGTAATCGCGGTTAGTGTACCTGCAGAAAATTGACAGATATAATTTTCACTGAACCTTTCATGCCAGCACACATGAAAGCGTCCCCATACATTACCGCTCACTATAGAAGCGGCATCCATGGCGTCCAACACTGCATGGACAGTGCTCATACGCCACCGAGGTGACGTATTTACGGTTTCTTTTACTCCCAATATAATCGACTGAGGGTCGTTATATTGGCAGCAGCTCAAGTAGGCCACTGCTTGAGCGCAGCGTTCGGTTCGCATCACCGACGGGAAGGTCAGACTCTCTCAGCTGACTGAGGATCCTTACCGTCTTACCTTAGCGTAGGTGCGTCGTTACATAATGTAAAGTACTGAATTTAAGTACAGAAAGAAATGTGCTGGAAGTCAGTCATAAATAAACCATAAGTTAGATAGCCACCTAAAAACTCCCATAATATCCCTAGGGCTTTACGTACTATACACAATCCTTAACGGACCAACGTATTTACCAAACGCGATTATGTGGCTAAGTTTTAAGTAAAACTTTTAAAATCTAGTCGCACTCTCGGGTGTGCGCTTTGTTCGGCTCTGATACCAGCTGTGGCAGTACCGCCCTAATTAATCCGGCTCAAGTGCGCTAACCATCATCTTAAAGACAATCCCGGCTAACACGCACTTCAAACGGAGTAATTCGGCAGTGCTGTCGGGTAAAGTCCCGAAGAATCCACCTGAGCGTCGATCGAACCCAAAGCTTACATGTAACCCACACGAAGGTGAGTCCAGAGAGTACAACATTTCACAAATATATTACATTACAGAGTCTTAACTTAATTATTACAAACCAAGTCCGAAATCATTGAAAGGTACTTGAAATTCGAAAAGAAAGTAGTTCAGAGTTCACTGCAGCGGAAATAAAACGAGTTCTAAACGACGATACATGATGTCATGATGAAGCCCGTACATGACATCACTCGGCATTGCCATCGTTGGCCGGAGTCGTATCCCACTCCACCGACCAACCAGGGGGTAAGGTACACGGCCAAGTCAAGCTAGCAATCATGTCCTCAAAAGTATTACCTGAAATAAAAATTTAGCCACAAGTAAGGCTGAGTATACTAATACTCCGCAAGGCTTACCCGACTAGGATATAACTAACCCTCTAACTAGACATGCAAGGCTTTTGGCTTGAGGGGTTTGTCTTTGCCGAAAAGCAGTAAGTCCTTATTTTCCGATTTTAGCTTTCAAGTTCTATTAGGCTTAACCATTCTACATTACCATCTATCCTAAAGCATACATGGTGGAAAGCAATTATTTTTCATCATTCGACCATATTTCTCATCATCATTGTTCCACTTCTTACTCTATGTGGCAAAAGGGTTAAGCAGTCTCAATATCCGTGAGAGACGGACGATTCGAATCGAATTTATTAACCCGGCCAAGCAGACCTAAACACACGCATGGGAAATGCAGTCACCCACGCGACTTTTGCCCTTTTTCCCCGGGCATGAACAGGCCCACCGTCCTAGGGTGCCCTGCACCCGTGCGTGACCATAGACCAGACAGTGGGGAGTATGTTCCACGGCTGGTTCCATCAGGTACTTAAGCTTACCGATTACCATATTCTCGGCATGTGGTTAGTACGTTCAAACGCTTAACCACCACTACCACACACCGCGGCCTTATCCATTTTGACTAAACAGACGGGGTATCACAAGTACAACAACCCCGCCCGTAAACCTTATATTGCAGTGTGTAGTAAGCATTCAACTCCTATGAGCTCGCGAGTGACAGGAAATCACTCGACTTCTACCGAACCATTAGCATAGCCAACTAGCGACCTACACATACTAGTGTTCAAGCATAGGTACTTAGGATCATGCAACTAAGGTTCCAAACAATTCCTGCAACTTAAATGCGCAATAAACAGGAATACAAATAGTTGCATAAATTAAAATAGGTAGGACATGCTCCGGGGCTTGCCTTCCTGAGCGTAACTAGCGGTGGGCTCTTCCGAAACTGGGTTCGGGTCTTCGGTAGCTTCAGTCAGATTTACTTGAGCTTCACGCTGCTCACTCTCGGACTCCGGCACCAACTCGTACGTACCGTCGGGAGAGTAGTCGAATCTATATGAAATGCATACGCGTGAGTTATTTTAGTGATATGATTTAATCAATTCTTCACTAAAGAATTGTACTCCAACACAAACTCAAGATGATTTACAAAAGATTATGTTACATCATTTTGGACAACCCTTTATAGAGTAATAATCATTGTACTGACTTCACAAAGTAACTCGGATGGGTTTTCTCTTTTATCCCTATGCAGCAAAAGAAGATTTTTCTTATTTATTACTAGGTTAAGCATGTCCTTATCATAAATAATGTTAAACAGAGATTCTGGGTTTGAAATTTTTATGTATGATACATAACTAAATAACTTGCCTACTGTGAAATTTTCAGCCCATTTTATGCAGCCTATTAACCACGAAAATAAAACAAACAGCTACTACTGGAAACAAAAATGAATTTTACAGGTAAAAATATGCAAGTACTGGTAATGAAATTTTAACTGAAGGTTTTATACCTAAAGATAAGCCTGCCATAAACTTTTCACAATTAAACAAGCATTTTACAGGGCATGAAAAATAGCACAAAGTAATGCTGCATGGATCGAAATTAAATTCCATAGGCTGTTATACTAAGTTCCAGAGCCTCATATTTTACCAGTATGGTTATAAACTCAATTTAATCCCTAGAAAAATTATCAGATCTTTCTATGCAAGTAAACTATTTTTCTTGATTTAGTGTAAATAGCTATACTATTAATTAGTTGGACTAGTTCCGCCTATCTAAAATTTCTCAAAATTTTTGTACAGTAACTAAACATTAATTTAAAGGCACTGTAAAAGTTTGAGCTCATTAAACCAAGCTAAACAGTATGTACAAACAAACTAATTTAAAGTAGGCATAAAGCAAGATTTAAATAAACCGATAGCTAGGCATATGAAAAGTCTATGAAACTTTTACACAAGGTTACACACCTAACATGTACCCTACTGGCCAAAAATGGCTAACAACTCATGTTTGTAACTCGAGATCTAATATAAAGTACATTTTCTTTGTATTTTAAATGAAGTAAAAACTATTGAGAAAATGAAAAAGTGCATGTAGAAAAAGTTGTAGATCTCTTTGCAAAGATTCCAGAACAATTGAGTTTGCATTTTTCTGATTTTTCTACGATTTTTAAACGAATTTACTAGTTTGCTGTTTTTCAAAACAAAAAGAAAAAGGAAATGTAATCTTGCATTTAGGCCCCTGGAACTTTGTTTCCTTCTAACCCGTGGTCCCTGGGCGGCCTTGGAACAGAGGAGGGCACGGCGGCGCTTTTCCCGGCGAGGAGGGTCACCGGGGTGGGGGCCCGTAGGGGGAGAGCAAGAGGACGTCGGCGCGAACCTAATGGCGGTCTCGGATTGGGCCGGGATGGCCTGTAGCGGCGGCGCCGAAAGGGGCGGCGGCGGTGGGTCTGTGCCGCGGCGGCGGCTCGCCGGCGGCGCAGGGATGGGGCGTCCGGGCTTGGGGGCTTCGGTGGGAGGTGAGAAAGGGGGCTGTGGGCTCGAATTGGGTTGAGGAGGGGCGGAGGCGGAGCTCCACGGAGCAGGCGGCCGGTGGCAGCTCGGTGCCGCGGCGGCGGCTCCACGGCAATGGAGGAGGGACGAGGCCGGGCCGCACGGCTCCAGTAGGGCGGTGTGGTGGTGGTTTGGAGTTCGGTGGAGGCGGGAATGGGGCGGAGGGGCGAAGGGGCGAGCTTGAGCTCGGTGCGCACGGGGGGGGGGGTGTTCTGGCCGTTTAAAGCGACCAAGGGATGAGAGGGAGGAGGTTTGGGGGCCAACGCGTGCGGCATTGATGGCCGGCCGCGTCAGCGGCTCGCAGTGGCAGTGCGGGGCAGCGGGCGGGGCAGGCAGCGGCGAGGCCGGTTTGGGCGCCACGCGACGATGCGGCGCGTCGCTGAGCGCTTGGCGCGGCGCGCGCGTCAACGGCAGGGCGCGGCAGCGAGCGGCATCCGGGAGCGTGCGCACTCGAGTGGGGCAGGGGTCAGCGGCGAGGCCTGGCGGCAGCGCAGCAGCAGGCGCAGCGAGCGCGCCACAAGCTGCAGCAGCGAGCGAGCTCTCGAGCACCCAGCGTGCGCGGCGTCAACGCAGAGAGAGGAAAGGGGGAGAGAGAAAGAGAGTAGAGAGAGAAAGAGTGAGTCCAAGTGTTGACTTGATCCAAATTCAACATTTTCCATGGGAACTTGAAAATTTTTGAACATAAAAGTTGTTCAAAATTCAATTTCCTACAACTTTCCTTTCAGGCAAAACTTCGTTTGAGCAACGATGTGGAAGTTTAAAATTTGAATTCAAGTTTAAATGAAACCACTGTTTCTCGGGGCTAACTCAAAATTTCATGTTGTAACTTGAAAAACTTTGAACACGAAAGTCGTTTATCTTGTCAAACTCTACAACTTTCGTGTTGGGCAAAAGTTCATTTGAGCAAAGGTACGAGAGTTGACTTTTTGGTGTATTTAAACGGAATGTGGACTTTTAATTAAACACCAAACTAGGGTTAACGGTGTCATTTGAAGTTAATTGTATGTTTAAAACAATGCTCAACACCGGAGGTGTCACACTCGCCCCACCATTCCTTGGATAGTCCCGCGTTGTCTAACATGGCGTTAACCAAGTCAGTTAGAGTGCAGTTTTTCCTTTCTGCAATCCCATTGGACTCAGGGGAATATGGGGGTGTCCTCTCATGAATAATTCCATGTTCCTCGCAGAATGAAGTAAACTCTTGTGAGAAGTATCCCCCCCCCCCGCCCCCGATCGGACCATAACCTTTTGATTTTCTTTTCAAGTTGGTTCTCTACCTCAGCCTTATAGACATTAAAGTAATGCAAAGCTTCATCTTTTGTGTTTAATAAGTACACATAGCAAAATCTGGTACAATCATCGATGAGAGTCATGAAGTAACTTTTTTCTCCTTTGGTCAATATCACATTAATTTCACACAGATCGGAATGAATAAGATCTAGTGGTGCCAGATTCCTCGCCTCTTTCACAGCCTTGTGAGGCTTATGGGGTTGTTTAGCTTGAACGCAAGCATGGGATTTGGATCCTTTGACCAAATCGAATTTAGGGATTAAACTCAAATTAGCTAAGTGCGTCAAGCAACCAAAATTAATATGAAATAACCGTGAATGCCAAATATTAGAATCATCATGTCTCACATGGTTCACAAGTTTATCACACGAATCCATCAAAGATAAGCGGAACAAGCCTCCGCTTTCATAGCCCTTACCAATAAAAGTTTCATACTTGGATACAACACATTTATTGGACTCAAAAGCAAGCTTAAAACCATCTCTACATAGTAGAGACCCGCTGACGAGATTCTTCTTGATGGAGGGGACATGCTGCACGTTCTTCAGTTGCATGATCTTTCTCGAAGTAAACTTCATATTGATCGTACCAGCACCAAGTACAGCAGCATGTGTGCCATTTTCGATCAACAGGGAGGAACCTCGCCCGACCTGATAAGATGAAAACAAAGAGATGTCAGCACACATATGAATATTAGCTCATGTGTCAACCCACCAGTCAGGCGAGAGACAAACTAAAAGGACTGTAGGTAAATAATTACTATACCCTGATCCTCCAGGCTCACTAATGACCATGTTTGCTATCTTATTTGGCTTGTCCTTGCGGTCTGGGCACTCCTTTGCCCAGTGCTCATTGGACCCGCAGACATAACAGCCACCCTTTTATTTGCTCTTCTTCTTAAAGGTTGCAGCTTTGGGTTTGATGAAATTCTTGGTTTTCTTCTTCTTGTGAGTTGCATGAGGGTTTTTCCTTTGCACCAAGTTGGCGCTGGAACCTCCCTCATCATGCACTTTCTTGCCACGTGTGTCTTTTGCCCTCGCATTCTCTTCCACACCAAGAGTGGCAATGAGGTTAGTAACACTGAACTCCTGCCTCCTGTGCTTTAGAGAAGTGGCAAAGCCAGACCAAGTAGGTGGCAGCTTAGCGATGATACTGCCGGCCACATACTTGTCAGGCAACACACACTCCATGTGTTGGACCCGGGACAGTGGGACTGCCCACGGGCACAGAACATTTTAGAGTAGGGAGTAGCACATGATTATGCCCTACCTCTTGTTGTATCTACTCGAATAGGAGTAGAACTAGTCGACGGTCTCGGGAACTAGCCGATCCTCTCGGACTAGAGTCCTAACAGAACTCGACTAGGATTTCCATGTAACCCTGCTTCCCCCGGTCATATAAGGGCGAGCAGGGACCCCTCCAACGCATCGAACAATACCTGAGGGAATACAAACCACCACACAGAACGTAGGGTATTACGCTCCGGCGGCCCGAACCTGTCTAAATCCTTGTGTTCCTTGCACCATCGCTTTTTGATCTCAGCGAGTCCCTACTCATAACCACTCTCCTCGGGATACCCCACGGAGAACCCAATGGTAAAACACCGACAGCTGGCACCCACCGTGGGGCCTCTCGCCAAAGATCATCAAAAGAATTCGATGGCCTCTCTCGACAACAACCCTGTGCTCGAAAAAGGCACTTCCCTTCGCATCGGATCATGGATCTTCATCGCCGACGGATCAGGCGGCTTCGAAAACTGCTCAATCAATCAAGACCCTCCAGAAGTTTCAGAAGCCGCAAAATGCCAGGAATTCGGCGAATTCATCGATCAACTCGAGGAAATCGAATTTTCGAACCTCAACAATGAAGTCCGAATTCAACCCGAATTTGACGCAATCAAAGCCAAAACACTCTCCGAATTGGAAGAGGACTTGGAAAAACTGCTGGAAGATTCCAAGCAAGAAACTCCCACGAACGGAAAGACCACACTTTCCAATTGCATCCGCGTTGCCAAACCAAGTCTTCAGAAGAAAAAGTCAAAGACTAGCTTCAAGAAATCTACCCGCAAAAAGAAGCAGCCGAAAAACACTTTTTCAAACATCGATAATATCGATGAAAAGATCGAGCACTGCCTCCAGAAAGCTGAAGACACGTTCAATGTCAACACTTCTCTGAAGGAATTCCCCAACCAGTGGACTCTCAACTCTGCAGAGCTGGAACAAGACGAAGCTTTCATCAAATATCTCAAAGAATTGGACGAAACAATTTCTGAAGACGAATTAGCTGAATGGTCACACGACATTGACCTATTCATAGAAGGATTATCTAATCCCGACAAGCTTGAAGCTCTCTGGGAACAGTCAAAATTGAAGAAGCTGTGGGATGACTCACACCAGTCACTGGATCAACATTTATCACAACACCACCCTGCAGAAGACTCTGTGTCAATCGAAGAATACATGAGTCGCTGGTGTAACG
>NC_053137.1:36599343-36731930 GCF_016808335.1 Panicum virgatum
TGCCTAGAAGTCGTCGAGGTTGCCCACAGAGGAAGCACTGTCGAAGGAAGAGTCGTCCGGCTGAGGGTTAGGCTCGGCAAGCACGTGCTCTGAATCTATATCAGAAACTCCCTCAATTTCCTCTGGGTCTTCTGCTGCTGCAGGCTCTGATGGAACAACTAGGGGTATTGGCTTCTCATGGAGCATACCAATATGGGCCATAGCATCATCCAGATCCGCTTGGAGCTCATGAACCTGCCCCTGAAGAAAACCAATCACCATATTGTGCTGCACTATCTCAGCACCATGCTCCAGGACCTGAAGCTCAAACTGTGCAATGGCGTGATCTCTCCCAGCAACAGCCTCATTAAGCCCCTGAATCTGAGTGTCTCTCAAATGACGACCTCGCTGAAAAGTCTAGGCCAAGTCTATCACCTGATCCATGTACCTTTGCTGAAGAATCTGATAGTGGGACTGGGCATTCATATACCTGATCACCGCCTGGATAGTCTCCTCAACTACATCTCCAACTAAGTGTCCAAAGTGGGTGGTCCTGAAGAGCCACTATGCGTTGCCAGCATTGACTGCCGGAAACAAGCCAATAGGATAAGCGGCTACTTCATCGGGATGATGCTCACAATAGGTAGTGATAGCTTTGAGAGCTGCTGTCTTAAAAGCGTCCACAAGATGATATCCAATCACTTCAATCTCAATAGGCAGCCACTCCAAGGTGGGGTGCTGAGGAATGGTCATGGTGACTCTTCTCTTCTGAACTCCATCCTCAGAAAACTGTCGTCCCTTGTACCGGGGTGGGTCTAGGTAGTGGAAAATACGGAGTGTATCCCACAAAATCCTCGGAAAGCCCTCCCAGTATAGGCAATCAATATGAGCACATCCATCCTCATCCCAAAAGACATTGTGACAGTCCACCATCTGAATAAAAAAGATTCAAATGTGAGTTATATAACTATCTCAAGACCTCGAATAAAGCTTTTAAGAAGACTGCGGAAAAATGTGAGTCTGATTCAAAAGATATTACGATTTCACAAACTCAGGAGGTAAACAACCACAATTGGTAGTGGTTCATCATTTGAGATTCTTTGGAACGAAAAGATCATTAGAACATCAAGATGGGGCTAAGGATAAAGGCATGACTTAAATCTATCTTTTTATCCATGGAAATCTAAATGTTTCAACAAACATGCTCCCAATATCAAATTTAATCTCAACTTATGGGTTAAGCATACTAGTACATATCCATGAAGATCCACACTAGAAATTCCTTAAAAAGACTCATGTAACAATTTCGAATTCTAGGAATCAAATCAAACATATTCACACTATGCATGCACGACCTATTCGCCCTCTCAAGATAAACAATTGCCAACTATTGTTGGGCTTACGCGGTTAGCACGGTGGCATAACATAAATACGTCTCTCCCTATTATATCTAGTTGATAAATTTTAACTATTCTTAACTTATCAAATCGCGGTTAGTGGACCTGCAGAAGATTGATAGAACATATATGTATATATGCATTGAACCTTTCATGCCAGCACCCATGAAAGCGTTCTCATACATTACCGCTCACTATAGAAGCGGCAACCATACAATTTCCGCCGTATGGCCAACGTTAACATACGCCACTGAGATAGCATATTCACAATTTCCTTTACTCCCAATATAATTGATCGAGGGTCGGTATATTGGTAGCAGCTCAAGTAGGCCACTGCTTGAGCGCAGCGTTTGGTTCGCATCGCCGACGGGAAGGTCAGACTCCCTCAGCTGACTGAGTACACTTTACTTCCAATATAGTCAACTAATAGTTGGTATATTAGGAGTACCTCAAGTAAGCCACTGCTTGAGGGCAGCGTTCGGCTTGCATCACCGATGGGAAGGTCAGACTCCCTCAGTTGACTGAGGATCCTTACCTTCTTACCTTAGCGTAGGTGCGTTGTTACAGAAATTAAGGGTTGCTTGTGAGTATGGTTTGACAAAAATGTAAAGTGCTGGAAGTCAGATATAATAAACCACACATAGATAGCCACCTGATAAATCCCATAATTTCCCTAGGACTTTACGTTCTATGCATAACCCTTAACGAAACCAACGTAGTTTTTAGAAATACCTTGTTGATCAAAATTTTATACGGAAATCGATTTTTAAGGTTCCAACACCTCTGGTGTACGCTTGCAGCACTGATACCAGCTATGGCAGAACCACCTGAATTATCCTGGCTCAAGTGCACTGGCCATCACCAATAAGGCAACACCGATACAAACGCACTTCAAACTCCGCACGAAGGCGAGTCCAGAGATATTACAACCACATATTTTACAACACAAGTATAGTAATTATTACAAACCAGTTCAAAGCATTATTACAGATCCAACTCAATAAAGCATTATACAAGAAATAAGTTTCATGTTCAGAGTTTAAGCAGCGGAAAGAAAACTCGACGGCTACAACACGTCGCAAAAGTATACCAAGCTAGCCCAAGTAAGGTATCACTCATCAGGGTCATTGCCGGCCGAAGACAGATCCCATTCTACGGACCAGCCAGGAGGCAAAGAGCAGGGCCAAGACAAACTAGCGATCTGGTCCTCAAAACTCATACCTGAAAAAGGTTTCAACAGCAAGGCTGAGTATTTTAATACTCAGCAAGACTTAACCATCAACAGGTATACTTAGCCCACCTACTAGACTATGCAGGATTCTGTGAGACTCTGGTTTTCCTTTTGCTGAAAAGCAATAAAGAGTAGGTCCTTACTTTCAAATTTTAGCTTCCAAGATTCTAGTTGATTAACCATTCTATATAAGCGACTACTATTCAACCATGGTAGAACTTTAAGCAAACATCAAGATTGATCATAATAATGTTGCTCTTATTACTCTGTGTAGCAAAGAGATCAAGCAGTCCCAAACCATGAGAAGCGGACGATTCGAATCGAATTTGTTAACCTGGCCAGGCAGACCTAACACACACGTTTGGAACACCGTCGGGTCGTTCCCAAACAACCGTTTACCTTTCTTTCCAGCTTGTGGATAGGGTCACTCTCCCTGACTACAGGGCACCAACCTCGTCCCTACAGCCGTGGTGATCGCAACATAAACATAAATAAAACCTATCCCTAAGAGAGAGTGAAAGGTATATCCACTCCCCGGTCCAATCGGCTACTAGGCTTACCGCGTACCATATTTACGCCATGTGGCTAGTACGTTCAAAAACTTAACCAACACTACCACACACCGCGACCTTAGCAAGTTCATCAACACAGACGGGGTCTCATACAAGGTCATGATATCGAACATGACCCCGTCCGTCGTCCTTATATTGATAGCATAAAGTAAACAAGCAATTTCTATAGAGCTCAGCGAGTGACAGGCAATCACTCGACTTTTACCGGTTCTATAAGCTTAGCAATTATTCGAACTCAGGTCTAGTGTTCAGTACATAGGTTCCTAGGATCATGCATCTAGGGTTTCAATTCAAATCCTAAGAAGTGTAAATGCACAAGTAATTAACAACGATAAATTGTAATAATTTGAAATATGGGTTATGTCCAGGGCTTGCCTTCTCGGTTGTCGCTAGCTAGGTTAGCCTTGGGCTCTTCCGGACTTTGGTCTGGGGCTTCAGTCAACATAGAAGCATTCACCTGGGCTTCGGGATCACCTTCTTCGGGCTCCGGGATCAACTCGTATGTCCCGTCCGCTAGAACAGTCGTATCTATATGTGATGCAAGAGATGAAATTACAATCAGACTCTTTTCACGATAAAGTTGTAGTCTAACAAATAGCAAACATACATTCACATGGGCAAGCATTTATAGAGTAGATACTAACATTTCTGACTACACAAGGCATCATGATCAACAGCATAAAAGAATCTCACTACTTCATAAAACAAGTTGTAGTGGTTCCTATAGCATGCAAGTCATGGTTTGCTAATAATTAAACAACTCAGCACACATTTAGTAGTAAAATAAGAAAAAATTACATCAAACAGAAGGTAAATAGAGTAATCTATCCTGCAAATTTCGTACCAAATCATGCAGCCATTTATTCAGAACAATTCATTTATTCAGACAACACCTAGAACAAGATTGAATTATACAGGTTAGACCAGAGCAAAATAGAATATAGAAATTTAAAAGGAGGTCTAAACAGAGCTAACTTAGCTACTGTAAATTTTTCATGATTTTATCTGCACATAATTAATTCTGAGAAAATAGACAAAACAGACAGAAACAAATCAAGATTCCTATTTTATACATGAACTGGAGATCAAATTTCACAGGCATGAACATATGATCAAAATAAGGCTCCTCAAATATTATCAGGATTTTCTAAGCAAGCAAACTATTTATCACAATTAAAGTTTACTTAATAAGCATTGAATCATAGATATAGCTACACATGAGAACTGACCACAAAATTTTTACAGTAACCCTGGCATCACATGATTACTCTACCATAAAAATTTCACAGAATAACATTGGTTCAAACATCAGTTATGGAAAAGATAAAAACAACTAGCATTTAAGCACTAGTAACACAAATCTATTTTTACAGCAAAAACTCTCAACTAACACCCAAAATATTATGATTCTAATGCATAGAGATACTCTCAAGGATTCCAAAACATCTAGTTTTGCCTTTTTCTGATTTTTCTATAAATTTCTATGGAATTTCAAAGTTTATAGCCAAAATAACAAAAAGGTACCTAGTGTCACTATTCACTTGAGTCTAGGTCTAAGCAAATAACCCCCTGGGTTTCTTTAAATTCTAGCAGAGAGGTCCCTGGCCGGATGGGGAACAGGGAAGGACGGTGGCCGGCCTTTTCCGGCGTCTAGGCTCGCCGGCGGCGAGGGAGAGGTTGGGGGAAACGAAGAAGAGATCGAGCCGCACCCTCTGGTGCTTGTGGCGCGACGGGAGATGGTCGGAGGAGGGCGGTCCACGGCGGACAGGGTTGCGGCGGCGGAGGGTCTCATCGGCAAGGGTGCTTCAGTGGTGGATGGTAGACGAGGAGTGGCCGATTAGCTGCGCGAGAGCGAGGCGGAGCTAGTGGTGAGGTCGGCGCGGGCGGAGCGGCCTTGGAGGAGTGGGTCGATGGTGAGCTTGAGGCTCGCGCGGCGTTCGGGAGACTGGCGGAGGTGTTCCGAGGTCTGGGGTCGGGTAAACGGCGCGATAGTGAGGGGAATAGGTCGAGGAGATCCTCCTGGTTCTGATGCGCACGAAAGAAAGGGCAGCTGGGACTCTATCCGAGCTTGCCACAGCGACGAAGATGTGGCGGCCGGTGGTGGTCTCTGGGGCACGTGGCAAGGAGAGGAGAGCTCCAGCGCTAAGGCAAGGGCGGTGGAGAAGGTCGGGCGACGCGTGGGCGGCCAGTGCAAGCAGGAGGTGGCCTCCCGGCCGGCCCTGAGCGGCGGCGGCGCTGAACAGCGGCGGCGATAAGGAAAGCAGAGAAGCAGGCAGGAGGTGGAAGACGACTGGACTTCTTTGTAATTTCAGAAAATTCTATGGATCTTACTGTAAATCAACAAAAACTATTAAACTAGGGCTCAAATGAAAAAGTGCCCAACATGAAAGTTGTTCAATTTTTCAAGATCTACGACTTTGATGTTGTGCAAAAATTGATTTGACCAAAGGTTAAATAATTATTTTGAAAACAAAGGAAGGATTTTGAATTTCATGGACTTTTGTCTTTTCATTGCAAATATAGTTTAATTTCAAACTAAAAAGCAAAATTTTCTGCCAAGCAATGATTACACTAAATTTTACAAATAAACCCTCCACAAAAGCAATATTCGCTCTCCCTATTCAAATTAAACTATAGAAAAGACCTTACATTAAATCATAATTACACATTTGACCTTATAATTTTCCAATAAGGTCCTTGATCAAGCAAAATAAGCACATGATGCATAAAATAAATGTAATTCTATTGTGCAGACACCTAGGGTGTCACAGCTGTGAGCTGCGCGGCATTTTCCACGTGACTCTTAGGCCAGCCAGCCTCACCTGGGCCGGTCGGCCTGGCTCTGGCACATCTTGGCCCTCCGTTGTCGTGTCACGTTGATCCAGGTTCTTGTGATGCTCCTCAAGTCGGTTGGGGCATTGGTTGAGTGGTTTGTCACTGATTGTTGACCCGAATAGACTTGGTTCATGCCTTTCGATCTTGATTGATTGCAATCGTGTCAAGCACTTGATCTTTTCTTGAAATCTTGCTCAGGACCATCTCCGAGAAGTTGCACAGTGAAATTGCTCAGAGGTAGGCCGGCCGGCCGGCCTGGCCTAGGCCAGCCGGCCTGGGATTTCTCCCGTTTTGGCTCAATTTTGTATGTTGTGTTCCTGAAATCACAAGTGCTCCAAAACTCGTGGAACTCATTAATATTAGTGAAAATTGGTGTATTATGGTCCTGAGAGCCTAAAATCCAAAGGAATGTTGGCGTTAGAAATCACTGAAAACGACCGCCAACACACCACACACCTAGATTTTGCTCGTCCCGAGCAAAAAGAGTCGAAACGGATCCTGAAGATCAAGCAAAGTCCAGGGTTCATAAGATCGGGTATTCATAAGTGTTATTTCAAAACTTTCCCTTCATACCTTGGATTCCGGGTGGCTAGCGCTGTCGTCTTCACCCATTGATCTCCGGAACGAGTCGGTGAGAGTTGCTACTAGTCCCTGCTTCGCAGTACTTGGAAGGATTTTCTGGATTTTATAAAATCAAGGCATACTCTCCTGCTCGAACCACTCATTCACTCGTCTTACTCAAACCTCACTTTGTTTGCTTGATTTCTCACTAGGAGTATGTGGAGCTCGGGTAAAGGTGATCGCTTGTCTTACACATTCATTTTGCAAGCACAATCCTTTTCCATGAAATGATTTCACTCTTCCTATGCAATTCGTTCACGATTTTTTTTTGAATTTAATCAGAGTGAATTTGAACAAAAATAGGAAGGATAGGATAGTAGAGGGGTCAAACCAGCACCACGCGAAAGATCTCGGGGAGAGGCCGACAGGTGGGGCCGGCCGGCCTACACCTTTGGCCAATCTTTGTGGCCCTTTTGCAGATGTGCAGTCTCGGTGTACTCTATTCCAGGTAAATTGCCTTCACCAATTTGATGAAAAATGTAGGCCGACCGGCCTGGTTTAGGCCGCCCTGCTTGAATTCTCGTCGGATTTCGTTCAAATTTCTCTGGAATGTTGGTTCTGTTCTCCTTATTTGAAATCACTGCGCACTCGGTGAAAGATCAGAACAGGGGTGTGGTTGGCACACACATGTGCACCAACCACAAAAGCACAAAGGGGAACAACTCTTTGATTTTAATTTATTCAAAAGCAAAGTGGGGTGCTGCATACAATTGAATGAAGTAAAAGAATGAAATAAAGGAATTTAAAAATGCAGCACCTAAACCTAGACCTAAGGACTCTTTCTAGACCTACACCTACTTTGGGTCCGGGGATCGATATAGATCCTCGTTCCCAGTCGCCTTCGCAAGGAGTTTGATCTTAGAACAAACCGCCTTACGAAGGGTGTCTATCCGATCACCCAACTCCATCCGGTCGATCTCTGACTCGGCCACGCGCTCATCCATATTGTTGAGGTGTAGCCGGAGTGCCGCGAGCTGTGCACGAAGAGAGGCGACATCGGTAGGCTCCTCCTCCTCGTCGTCCTCGTCCTCATCCTCGGTGTCCGTGTAAGCATGGATCTCAGGAGGGCCATGGATTGGCGGCGGCTTGATGTGACACCGCACCATGTCCGGTGGGGAATTGACACCGCTGCGATCCAATGGCGGGGTGAGCACCTTCCCTCGCCCGACCTTGGCCCCGGTCATGTGGTAGTGTGGAGGGCTAGGACTGGCAAGGGAGTACTGCAGGGAGTACGTCAGCGAGTAGACTTGCACCACTTGAAGTGCAGCGATTTGAGCGACACGTCCCGCGGAGGACATTCCCGCGCGCTTGGTAACGACATTTCGAGGGGAAAGGACCCCTGTTGTAGGTCGCACCGAGCTGAGCACATGGGAATGCACGAGGGTTCCTATTTCTGGTGCACCTGGGTGGTGCGCTCTGCCGAACTGGGAGATGCCCGGCCTCGGGGTGAGGCCGGCTGACCCCCTCTAGGTCGGCCAGCCTGGGGCTGGTGCCCCTGGCCGGCAGGCGGCGACGAAGAGAGAGCGGCGACCTCCTGGGATCCAAGGATCCTGACGCTACTGGATGACGCCCGTGAATGGCTTGACTTGGAAGGCGATTTTGAGTTGGAGAGCTCCATGGGCGCGGATTTGGGAGTTTTAGGCGAGGGTTGCGCGTCCATGGGTGTGAGCGTTGTGGTGGAGTGAAGGAACGAGAAGAATTCTGGTGGAGAGGGTTTGAATGAGGAAGAGGGGATGCCTCTCGGCTTAAATCAACTCAGATCTATCCGAATGCCCCAGAGATGAACGTTTACAACGATTTGAACGTTGCACGAAAGGATGAGGGTGAACGGGCTCGGGGCCAGGCCGGCCGGCCTCCCTTAGGTCGGCCGGCCCCACCTTGTCAGGTGTGGCCCCGGGGTTCTGGAACATTCTTCCTCGGTCTTTCCATTTTCGGGCATTTGGGTGCTTTGGTCCAGAAAGGGAAAGAAAAGCATGGGGGGAGAAAGACAGACACTAAACCTAGGATACAGCCTGTTTAAGGTACGGCGACGACCGTAGATGCGTGCTCTAACTCGGATAACTCGTAGACATCTACCTCTTCGAGTTTCGGTATTTCGGGCTCGACGAATATTTTCAATCTTTGGCCATTGGCCTTGAAAATGTTCCCGTCATCATTTTGGAGGGTTATAGCACCGTGGTCAGCATCGTTAAGCACTAAGAATGGGCCTTCCCACTTGCTTCTAAGCTTACCATGACCAAACAAATGAATGCGGGAGTTAAAGAGTAGTACCTTGTTTCCCGCTTTGAAATGCTTGATCTGAATTTGCTTATCGTGCCATCTTTTCTTCGGCTCCTTGTAGAGCTTGGAGCTGTGGTAGGCCTTCTCCCTCCATTCATCCAGTTCAGCTAGTTGGATTTGTCATTTGATCCCTGCTGACTGGAGATCCATGTTCCACCTGTTGATCGCCCAATGGGACTTATACTCGAGTTCAACTAGAAGATGGCAGGTCTTGCCATAAACCAGTTGATACGGTGTCATCCCTATCGAAGTTTTGTAAGCTGTCCGATAGGCCCATAGTGCCTCGGGTAGTTTGCTTCGCCATCCTTTCCCCATGGCATTGACCATCTTCTGCAAGATATTTTTAATTTGCTTGTTGGATGTCTCTGCCTGACCACTTATTTCAGGATGGTATGGTGTAGCAACCCGGTGATCCACTCCTAACTCACTGAGGCACTTCCTGAAGGTTTTGTCGATGAAGTGTGAGCCTCCATCGCTGATCACGACTCTAGGAACTCCGAAGCAAGGAAATATGATTTCCTGGAACATTTTCTTCGAGCTCTTCGAGTCGGCCGCAACACAAGGAAGTGCTTCAACCCATTTGGACACGTAATCCCCTGCCACAAGAATATACTCGCACTGCTCTGACATTGGGAAGGGACCCATGAAGTCGACTCCCCATATGTCGAATATTTCCATTTGAATATTTCTCTTTAGTGGCATTGTATCTCGGGAATTGATATTCCCATGCTTTTGACATCTTGGGCAACGCCGCACAAATTCTTTTGCGTCTCCATACATGTTTGGCCAGAAAAATCTGCTCTGCCAAACTTTTGCATGGTTATGGAAGGCTCTGTAATGTCCTCCATATGGCGAGGAGTGACAACGCTCAAGAATTTTGCGGGTCTCACACATTGGGATACAACATCGGAGTAGACCATCAGCACAGACTTTGAATAGATATGGGTCATCCCATAGGTGAAATCGGCTGAGGTGTATCAATTTCTTCTTATTTTCTCCTGTAGGTATGTACCCAGTCACCATGAAGTTCACCAGATTTGCATATCATGGACTGGTTGTAGTAACCTTCAGAAGAGTATCATCTCTCAAATGGTCGTTGATCAGCAGGTCTGATCCTTGTATTTGCATTCTGGAGAGATGATCTGCCACGCAGTTATCTACTCCTTTCTTATCTCTTATCTCCATGTCAAATTCTTGGAGGAGCAGAATCCAACAGATGAGTCATGGCTTTGCATCCTTCTTGGTCAGTAAGTACTTCAGTGCTGCATGATCCGTGTATACAATCACCTTAGCACCGACCAAGTAGGATCTGAACTTATCCATGGCGAATACAACCGCTAGAAGTTCCTTCTCTGTTGTGGCGTAATTCAGTTGGGGTCCCGTCAGTGTCTTACTGGCATATGATATGGCATAGTGCTGTTTATCTCTGCACTGACCCAGCACTGCCCCCACTACGTAGTTGTTTGCATTGCACATAATCTCGAATGGAAGTTTCCAATCAGGTGGCTGGATGATGGGCGCTGATATGAGTGCCTTCTTGAGGGTATAGAAGGCTACGTGGCATTCCTCATCAAAGTTGAACGGGGCATCTTTTGCCAATAAGTTTGTCAAGGGCTTGGCTATACGGGAGAAATCCTTGATGAACCTCCTGTAGAAGCCAGCATGGCCCAAGAAACTCCTAACTCTCTTGACATTTGTCGGGGGTGGCAACAGCTCGATAACATCGATCTTCGCCCAGTCCACTTCTATCCCTCTTTCAGACACTCTATGTCCGAGGACTATCCCTTCTCTGACCATGAAGTGGCACTTTTCCCAGTTAAGGACTAAATGTGTCTCTTGGCACCTCTTGAGAACTTTGTCCAAATTCTCAAGGTAATGATTGAAATCCTTGCCGTAGACTGAGAAATCGTCCATGAACACTTCCATGATGTTCTCAATCAGGTCCGAGAAGATTGCCATCATGCACCTTTGAAAGGAAGCCGGTGAATTGCAAAGACCAAACGATAGGCGAATGTTCCATAGGGGCTGGTGAAGGTAGTCTTACTCTGGTCATCAGGATGGATTGTAATTTGATGATAACCAGAGTATCCAACGAGGTAGCAAAAGTATGAGTGTTTTGCCAACCGTTCAAGCATCTCATTGATGAAGGGCAGAGGGAAGTGATCTTTCCGGGTGGCCTTGTTGAGCATCTGGTAATCGATACACATTCTCCATCCGGTGACTGTCCGTTGAGGTATGAGATCATTTCTCTCATTCCGGACAACTATCATGCCTGCCTTCTTTGGGACCACTTGAACTGGGCTGACCCACTCACTGTCTTGCACGGGGTATATGATACCCGCGTGTAGTAGTTTTAATACCTCTTTCTTGACTACCTCCCTCATCACATCATTGAGCCGTCATTGATGTTCTCTTGACGGCTTATGTTCCGGTTCCATAGGGATGCGATGGGTGAATAAATTGGGGCTGATCCCCTTCAAGTCTTGGAGAGAGTACCCGATGACGGACCGATACTTCTCCAGGACTGCAACGAGCTGCCGAGTCTCACTCTCTATCAGTTTATCACTGATGACGACTGGCGTGGCTCTGTTGTTGTGGAGGAAGGCATACTTCAAACCAACAGGCAGTGGCTTTAGCTCTGGAAGAGGAGGTTGCGGTGTCTCCTCCTCACTTAGCTTTGAGGACCAATGGTGGTCACCCTTGGATGATGAGTGATTGACAACATCATGTAGATTTGATGTATCTCTTGGCTCATGATGTGCAGGTGTAGGATACGGCATGGCGGTCGACGGTGCGCGGTGAAGGTCAGGTGAAAGCTTCATGCTGAAGGACCATGGTGAAGGATGGACGCGAGTAGGCTCGGAGAAGCGAAAGGTTCATGCCGAGGGACCAAGACGGTGAAGGGTGAATGTGAGTAGGTCTGGACCGAGGGACCCGAGGAGGTCGTGCGGAGCCATGGGCGGTCCACAAGGTGCACGGAAGAGCAAGAGTACATAGTGATGAAGACGGCGTCGGCCAAGTCGGCGAGGATGATTGCGAGTCAAGTAGGCGGCTCGTGCGGCGGGCGCGCGCGAACGACTCGAAGGCGTCAAGGCTCGGCGGGAGGTCAGACACACGTCGACATCGGTGGTTTGACCAGTTTGACCTCAAAACTGGGAAGTTAGTCACGTCGTGTGGTGGCGTGCAAGAGGGTTTGACCGGTTTGGCCTCAAAACCGGGGAAGACAGGTTTGACCTGTTTGGGCCTCAAAACCGGGGACAGACTTGGCGCGGTCATGGTCCAGGTGGAGGGCACGTGGCGTCATCGCGAAGCTTGCGTCGAGGCGAAGCGAAGTCGTGAAGGCGACGTGTCTGTCCAGGGCTCCAGTAAAAAGATGGATGAATTTGCCCCTGTGTGGGCGGTTATTATAATAAACAGCGTAGGCATATTTTAGTCTTTCGATAGGACTATATATAGATAGCCATGGCTAGTGGAGAGGTTAGCTCTTGAAACTTTGTTCATTTTCTCCTTTAATTCTTGTTATTTTCAGATTAAAGTTTGTTCGAGATTTTATTGGGAAAGGAGGCCCAAACCTCCTTGTGCCCTCCGGGCGTCAAGATCCGAGTGATTTTTGAGTTGATCTTCTTGTTCTTGGCATTTTTCTTTTTCTGCGCATTTTCGGAGCCATTTTCGGATGAATTTTCGTTCTTCACTTTTGGGCGCGATTTGAGCCGGACTTCTTGAGGGAATTTGTTGCTAGTATCCTTGTGAACATTATTGCTTCAATCCCCTCTCAAATCCCTTGTGAATCGGCTTGGATTTTGAAGTCTTCCCCAAAACCGTGTTCTTGATAGGGTTTCGGTCGAATCCAAAGTATGCGATGGATACTTGAGCTTTTTGTGAGATTTTTGTTGGATCTGTTAGGACTAGTTGTTGTGGATCTACGGTTGAAGTTTCGCTCGGATTCATGGAGATTTGATGGAGTAATTTGGATTCGAACTTTCGCATTTTTAGTTCCTCCTTTTCTTCCTGTCTGTTCCTGCGCACATGAATCCTCACGGAGCAGCGAGCGCACAGCAGATCGGGGTGCCGGTGCGCGAGCCAGGCAGCGCACATGCGAGCTCGGCCCAGCAGCTGGTGCCAGTGCGCGATGGTGCGCAGAGAAACGACAAGCGGCGGCGGAGCTCCCCAAGCGCGCGGCGCTTGCGGAGTCGAGGCGGCGGCGCTAGCGCACGCAAGCAACGCTCGCTCCAACGCACGAGCGTGCGTGGCCAGCAGGCCAAGCGGGCCAGTGCGAGGCGCAGCTCATCCAAGCAGGGTAGGCAGCCCAAGCGCGGCCCACACGTGCAGCCAGCCCAGCTGCCGGTGCTTGGCCAGGGCGTTTTTTTTTTATTTTTATATTTTTTTAAAATGTTTTTTACAGAAATATATTTTTGATTTCATAATTTACAGATTTATACCCCTACCGCCCGGCTGCGGGGCGGCCGGCCCCCTGCAGCCCTCCTGCCGGGCGGTTGGGACCTTAATGTAAATAAAATTTATTTTTAATTGCATTTTGATCCCTGAGGGGAGCCTGCCGCCCGGTGGCGGGACGGTAGGCCTACCCGCCACCCGGCAGGGGGGCGGCAGGCCCCCCCTCTATATAAAAGGCTGAGCTCCCCCCTCCCCCCTCATTTGCTTCCCACGACATCCAGAGAGGGGGAGGGAGAGAGGAGGGGTGAGGGAGGGAGTTGCAGCAGCGAAGCCCTGCGGATTTTGGATCCGAACCGTAGGTAATAAATATTTCTCAACTTTCTTATTCTAATTTTTTGTATGTTTAATTTTATAATTAGTGTATGCAGTAGTAATGATATTTTAGCGATTTAGGTACTGTTTTTATTATAATTTATGTAGAATTAGGATTAGTTTTTAGAAAAACCATTTAGGTTTACCAACCATTTTTTATTATTGATTAGTTGTTTAATGCGAGAAAAATTTTAAAAAATGCTCAGAAAATGTAGAAAATGTTAGAAAATTTTATTGTACAAAAATTGTAGGAAATGCTAGAAAATTCTAGAAAAGTTTATGAAAATTTCAGATAAATTGTAGAAAATGCAGAAAACTTATATTTTTTGTGTTAGGTATGGCCGAAGATACGCCAGCTCCACTTGACTGAGTCATAGACTCGTCGCACCGGTCCTTCCTTGTAGTGGTTTAGCACGTGAAACTTAACGTGCTGCGTCCACGTCCACTAGCGGAATTGATTCCTGTTGACCCACGATGGGTGCCCAGGTGATATGTCGTCGGATTATTTTTCTGAGAATACGTTTATTTCGTATACGTTTCCTACATAATGTACTTACCTTTGATCATTCTACTTTTCAGGTTGAGTGAGGCTGGTCTTCTTACTATAGGCCGTCTTTCTAAGAGTGGTTTGGCAAAGCTGGACAGGTCCCTACTGACGGCTCTGGTTGATAGATGGAGGCCTGAGACACACACCTTCCACCTCCCTTGTGGGGAGATAGCACCGACCCTACAGGACGTTGCGATGCTGCTGGGTCTTCCTATCAGTGGGGATGCCGTAGGGCCTCGCGTTGTCCTGTCTACATGGTTGGACGATCTAGAAGAGCGTTTTGCAAATATTGACCTCGCGATTGATGTAGAGGAGCACCCAAAAGCAACAGGGCCTGCCAAGTCATGGATTCTGCAATTCCAGGTACATACCTCGTTTTGTTATGAGTAATGTTAGAGATATGCTTTTGACTAGTGCAGTTATGGTTTTATTTTATAATTGATCTTGTACTCATAAATGTTCATCTTTTCTATGCAGTTCAACAATTTGGCACATGATGCTGATGAGGATATCATCACTCGATCCCTTGAGGCATACCTGTTGTGGTTGTTTGGATACATAATGTTCAACAACTCACACGGATCCTATGTGGATAGGGTGCTTGTGCCTTACGCACAGGAGATCACAGAGGTAGCTGTGGAGGAAATGCCTCAATACAGTTGGGGTTCAGCGGTACTTGCAGCCACGTACCGTGGCCTCTGCAAGGCATCGGTGCAAAATAAGCACAATGCAATTCTTACAGGATGTCCGATTCTGCTACAGCTTTGGTCGTACGAGAGGATAGCAATTGGTCGTCCGACTATCGACCACTCACCGTATGAGCCGGATATGTACGGTGACACCGAGGATGATAGGCCCACTATGGGGACTCTCTGGTACGCTCATCAGGTACGGAAATGACTGCTACTCATACTATTCTGTTGGCAATTCTGTTGCTTTGTTTGACCCTCTTTGTATTTCTTATTGGTATATATTATTAATTTCATGCAGAAGAGTTGGGCCCACGTACAGTCTCGGCGGTCCTATCCTGAGTTTGTAGCTGAGTTTGATCGGTTAACACCAGAAGACGTTGTGTGGGAGCCCTACTCCCAGTTGGCTATAAAGCTTCGTACAGGGCGTACCTAAGTTGGTACTAGCCTAAGACTCGTTGCCGCTTGCTATATGCTGACATGCATCCACAAACTGCATGTTGCGACCCACAGGATGGCTATACATGACATAGGGATGAGGCATTAGCTGGGGCGGTGAGTCAAAGTTATCATCGCTTTTCAAATACTTTGGATTAGAGGGTTAATGTCTTTATTTTTCTTGCATGCAGTTTGAAATGTGCAGGTTGATGGACGTAGATGCCAGGGCGAATGAGCAACAGTCGGCCTAGACCCAAGTTTCACAAAGAGCCCATTCCATGCTTGAAGCCTTTCGTAGCCGGACATCGTACGAGGACTCCTACGGTTCATCTCAAGCCTCGACCTCATTTCCTTGTGGTCCCACACAGCAGCAGCCTTCCCCAGCACCTTATTGGTCTCAGCAGCATTATCTAGGTACGTGAGGATACTTACTGACTTCCTACTTTGATAACAACAATTAGTTCTCAGTCCATATAGGTGATGGACACCCACCTTATCAACCTCACGGAGGGACCCAGTTTAGTACCATGGCACTAGCTGCAGGGATGTCATTTCAACCAACACAGGCACCACCACGACATTTCGGTAAACATATAGTCCATATCTTAATTTCAATTAATTTTGGTATGAAGTCTAATTCCTTTTGCATTTACATATAGGATCACAACACTTATATGATGCGGGACCTTCTTCGTATTACCCTATGGCGACAGCAGAAGGAACGCAAGGTAAATACCTAATACGTAACCCGAATTTATCATGTTCTTCTTATTTCTATGAATATTTTAAATAATTTGAACGGTTTACAAGATCGCACCACCAGCTTCCTGATATGGGTCCTTATTCGTATCCACCACCAACAGATACGTATGATGAATATGTACCCAAATAGATGACTTATAAGACGATGATTAAGATATCTTAATTGCTACTGCATAGGGGCCATACAAGATACCTTGGAGGCGAACTTCGAAGACTGGAGTCGGTTATTTTCTACACCTAACCAGCAGGCCGATCCTACCTTCCAGACACCTGTGGCCATCGGACGTCCAGGTACAAACGTAGGGCCTCCAGACCATGTTGACGCACAGCGTAAAAGAGGTCGACATGGCCGGGGTGGTTAGGAGGTGCTTCTAGTTGTTTGTGTATTTTTGTTATGAACATGTCATCATGTTATACTTATTTCGTTCTTATGCATCACCTATTTCGTTCTCAGTTGCGTATGTGTATGAATTGCTAAGTTATACTTTTCATATTCATCTACTTTACTAACGGTTTTTATTTCTATCCAAAATATTTAAAACCACATCTAATGCCGCACTACCACACAGACGGTCAAGGTTTAACCTGCGGGAGGGGCCTGCCGCCCCCCTGCCGGGTGGCGGGTACCTGCCGCCCGGCTGTCGGGCGGCAGGCTCCACCCAGGGGCGAAAATGCAATTAAAAATAAATCTATATATCCTAAATGGAACCCACTAAACATCATTAACTCTGATTTTCCTGCAACCACATGAAGCCATGTCATCACTTAAATTTAAACCGTCAGATTTTCATCCTATGTGTTTTTCTGTACGTCCGTGATGAGCCAACAGCCAAAGGATGAAATATTAATAGCCAAACCCTGGTAGGACATGCACCATCTCACCCACTCACACAAGGCAATGCATCTTCATATCCCACTGCCGCAAAAACAACCAGCAGACCAAGAGTTTGCTCATGCGAAATCATGATTCATTTATGTGGTTGTTTTATTGTGCTTCTTAATCCCTGAAATTTTCCCTGTCAGCAACCCTCTCCATTTGTCTTCCCATCAATACGCTGGCTCGCCCGCGATGTTTCCCAGGTTAGCCGACCCACCTCCATTGCTCCTTTCCGTTCTTCCTATGCGACGCTGCATCTCACACCCCCGTTTCTACGCACTGGATCTAGGTTTTGGTCGCCGGTTCGCGAAGTCTGGCGCTTGGATGCTCGAGGTCACGCCGTCGCATCCACCGTTCCTGGTATCCCTGCCGCTCTCTTCTTGGGAGCGACCGTCGCTGCTTCGGCCCCACCCCAGCCTTCTTGAGGTTCGTATTCCTTACCCGTCTGCTTCATTTCCTTCGACCGTTTCGTTACCATCTATACTAATTTCGCATCTTCCCTTTTCTTTGTCGGTGCCAGTAGCTTTGCCTGCTGCCGGGTCATCTTTGTCGGGTCCTCCGCCACGGCAAGAGCTGCCCGATTTTGGACCTGCCAAAAGTGCCGAACTTCCTCCTTGCACATGTATTCAAAGGTCATTCTCGCACCATCTAGCTTTCATGCGCTGTTTTTTTCAGTTGAATGCAATCGTGTGTTACTATCCTATAATTAAATTAAATCATCCTTATCATAACTATTGTGGTTACTCTTTTATCAGTTTCAGCAACTAGAACTTCTTATATATACATCAAGTTCAGTATTCAGCATTTCTTATATACAACAATGCTATATATCTCTAATGCTAAAATTTGCTGCAACTTTATAACTCCATCTTTTCAGCACACTCAACTTTAACAATTTTTGCTTTGAAATCCCATAGCAACACGCGGGGTATTCAACTAGTTTTATTTACATTAAGGTCCCTACCGCCCGGCAGGAGGGCGGCAGGGGGCCGGCCGCCCCGCAGCCGGGCGGTAGGGGTATAAATCTGTAAATTATGAAACCAAAAATATATTTATGTAAAAAACAATTTTGAAAAATATAAAAATAAAAAAACGCCTTGGCCAGGCACAGCCTGCAGGCCAACAGGCCGAGCGAAAGCAGCACACGAATGCTTCTTTTGTGCTTGTGCAGGAGCAGCTCGGGTCCAGCACAGTACGTGGCAGCCCAGGTTTCGTCCTTGCTCATTTTTTTAGGCTAGTCCATTAATTAATTAATACTCTTGCTAATTGCTGTTAGTCCTTGTGTGGCTTAGCTTTTGGATTAATCAATTAGCATATATATATATATATATATATACTTATCTTGCTTATCTAATAGTCTTGAATCTACTTGCTTGCTTTGGCTGATAGTTGAGAAATGGTTTAGCTTTTTCACCAAATGGACATGAGCTTGTGGACGTGACCTGTTGAATGTTGAATCTATGTTTGCTGCTAGCAAATTAGTTTGTGCTCTTTGCTCGGAGTTTTGAGTGAACATTCTTTACCAACGATTTTTGCGAGCTTCCATTTTGCGTTGCGCCTTGCTCGAGTAAATTGCTTTTCACTTGCTTCCGCTTTGCGTCGAGCTTTTTCTAACCGTTTCTAGGTGAACTCGTCACATGTTGGCTAGTGTTACCTTGGCGGTTAGAAGAGGGTGCGTTGGGATTGAATTCGGGACAAAGGCCTTGTTCTCTTGGAGAATTTTTTAATGGCTCCCATTCACCCCCTACTCTGGTCGCCTGTCCGGTCCTTCAATTGGTATCAGAGCCGGTTGGGATCACTTCTTGCCTTAATCGGTATCTGTGATCCATTGGGTGACAACAGGGAAGATGCTTTTGCTTTCAGATTCGGTTTTTTTGGAACTTGAGCTCATTTTCACTAACGCTAACTGGTGTTTTGAGCAAATGGCACCAAGTTCCTCTATTTGTGTGTCTTTTTCCACAGGTTTTGATGAAAATGCAAATGCGACCGAGGATGACCACAAGTGGAGGAACAAGCGGGTCGATCGAGCGGCATTGAAGCAAAAGCACCGCAAGCTGACCAAGATCATGGAGCGTGCCTACGCTATCTCTCTCGACGACATCGACCTCGACGTCAAGCTTGACTCGGAGGATGATCTTGATGTGATGGCTCGTGTCGAGCTCATGTTGAAGGATGAGCTTCCGACTGGTGATCTCATACCCGAGCTTCTCAAGGTAAGTAAAGATGAACTCATCAATGGCATATTGCATCTTGTGTCTCGAGTTTGTGCTTGTGACAAGAAAATTGTCAAACTTGAAAAATCTTGTGATGCTTTGCTTATTGAGAATGAGAATTTGAAAAGAGATATCTCTCTTGGTGACAAGCAACTTGAATGGTTTAAAAGTTTGCTTAATGAGCCTTCCGTTGATTATGATGCTCTAAAAGTTGAAAATGAAATGTTAAAATCTAATGCTTCTATGCCTTGCAATTCTTGTGTTGGCTTGCACAATGATCTTGATTTGGCTAGAAATGAAATTGTTTTGTTGAAGTCAAATGCTTCTTTGCCATGTGTCTCTTGTGAGTCTTTGCTAGCTGAAATTGATAATTTGAAGTTGACTCACTCCACATGTGTAGATGAACTTGAGCATGCTAGGGCTAAAATTTGTGAAATAAAATCTATGCCTTGTAGCATGTTCTCTTTTATCCTTGATGATAATGTTTGCCTTACCTCTTGCGATAATCATGAAACCTTGCTTGATGTGAAAGATGATGATTGTTCTCGCGGTCTAATTTGCACATCATGCATTGAATTGGAAAATGAAGTATTGGCTTTGAAACGAATGCGCGATGAAATGAGCGCCAAGTTGGTTGAGCACAATGAGATGAGTGCCAACCTCGTGAAAGAAATTGCACTCTTGCAAAACACATGTGCTATGTCTTTTGATTCTCACGATTCTTGTCACTCCGATGTTGGTGTTTCCAAGATTGCTTCTTCTCAACTGGAGTTCGATACTTGCTTGCAGCGTGAGTCTTTGGATGTTAGCACTTGTGCTATTGCTTTGGATAGCCCTTCCATAGCTATTCCGAAGCTTGTTGCTTATTCTGGTATTGCCCAAAGTGATTCATGTGGCAAGGGTGCTTCTCACTTTTTTGGAACTCATACTGCTAAACCAAAGTTCCAATGCACCATTTGCAAGAAAGATGGGCATATTGTTGAGTTTTGCTTTTGCCGTGTCAAGCACGAGCGATGTGTGCATGCCAAAGCTTTTAAGAAGCCACGTAACTTTTACCATGGCATGTGTGATTCAAAATTGGGCACCGAGTTGGATGTTGATGCTTCTTGCTCTAAGTCTCAAGGGACTTCTCACTTGACTGAGAATGGTAATTCGTCCTCTCGGACGGTGCATCCAAATAGGCCTTTATACCACTGCTCTTATTGTGAGAAGGATGGGCATCAAAAGAGTTTTTGCTATCACCGTGCGAGACACATGCAGCATGCTCGGTCTTCTAAGTCTTCTGGTGTTCATAGCCTTTCTCATGGCATGAAGACTAGTAAGACTAGAACAAGACCTTGCTTTATCGATTGCTTCTTTGACTCCTTTTCTAGTGGGTTTGGTCGTGCTTGTAGACGTGCTTCTAGTGCTCTTCCTGTTGCTACGACACGATCCTTTTGGTGCTTTTGATGGTTCTTCTTTTAACCCATTGGGAGGTCATCGCCTTTTCGCTAGAGATTGTGCTCGCTCTTCTGCTCGAGTTGCTCATTCTCGGCGTGCCTCCAAGAGTGATTTGAAAGCTTCTCGTTTGAACCAGCATTTGCATCATGCTAACCCACTTGATAAGTTGAGTGCATCTTTTATCCGTGTGTCCAAGTCTTGGGTTCCCAAGTACATGCTTGCGAATCCTTCGGGATCCAAGACTCGAATTTGCTTGTCTCCTTGTGTGTAGGAATAGGAATGCAGGTGGAGAACATGAGCTTGAAGGGACTTAATCTTTTGCTTGAGGTGATCAAGACTTGATGGTTCTCCACACCGTTTGTATAGCCTCCAAGAGGCATTGTACACTATGCTTTGTGAGTTTTATCCCTGTACACTCTTGTGCTCACTTGTATATCATTTGCATGTTTTGCTTTTGTATCATGTTCTATAGATACCATGGTAGGCTAGCCACTTTTCTTGTTAGCATGTGTTATCCTGGTGTATATCTCTTCATGCTAGCTTTTGATGATAGTGTGTGTGATCCACATGAACTTTGTGCCATGATCTCTATATGCTCCAACTTGTTCAAATGTCATGTTCATTTGGTATCATTTTTGATTTGCCTGTTTGTATAGACTTTTTGTAACTAGTTGACATGTTTGTAAGCCCATGCTTTTATTCATTTAATTGGTATCATGTTGCAATGCTTTAATCCCTCAAAATTGATATCTTCGTGACATTGTCTAACATGAGTTGAGCTTTAACTTTGTTTTGGGCTTGTTATATCTTCAAATTGCATTTTTGCCCTTTCTTCTAGTTCTCCCTCCCTTGTAATTGGTTTTGGATTTTTTTTTCTTTTGGCTTTTGTGTCCAATCTTTTTCTATCTTTGTCATTGCTAGATGTCTTTGGTTGAGGGGGAGTTCGGCTTCATTTGAGGGGGAGTTTGGGCTAAGGACTTGTGTTGGATTTGATATCCACTTTTGATCACTTAATGGGTATCTATTTTGGTCCTTCAATTGGTATCCTTCTCATGGTACTCAATTGGGTCCTTAGATGATGCTTTTCAGATTTGCTCTGAGGATCAGTCCAACTCCTCATGAGCTTTCTTGACTTGAGCTGAACCCCGCCTCTTCTACATTTGCAATTGCATGTGTGCCTTTTTATTTACTTGGCCTTTTTATTTGGCTTTTGATCTTTCTTGTGATATATCCATGCATTGCATTTGTATCATTTTGCACCTTGTACATTATGCACTAGATGAGCTTCTCTTATATATCCTGAGTATTTTCTTAAGCTATTTGTGAACTAGTGCATAGGTTAGTGATCATGAAGCTTGTGTAGGTTATGCTCGTCACGATTTTGTCATATCATATTTTTTTGAATCACTTGTTAATCTGTTTTATGAAAACTAGAAATGCTTATCACCCATGGATAGCTGTTTGGTTATGAATTGCTTTTGCATGAATGCTAGCCCCGTGCTTAGCTTTTGCTTGGAATTCATATTCTTTGCAGTTGGATCTTTGATCTAGGTATCATTGCAAATGTTTAGCCCATGATGCACCCAAGGGGGAGCATGGCTTCTTTGTGCCGCAAAGGCACTACGTGTGACTTGATTTTCTTGCATAAAAAGAAAAATTGAATGAACTTTGATGTAAATGCTTTGATCAAGTCTTTTGTGCTTAATGATGATATTTTTTGTTTGCTTAGTTGTTACATGATGTCTACCGAAAGAAGTAGACACTTGATTTCAATGAGCTTTGACATGACTTGTGATGTTTATATGGGTGTTTGCAACGATCTCTTGTTGAGAATGTATCTTCCTTGTATGAGCTCTCATGGCCTAGTTTACTTCTTGCTTGAGTAGTTCTTGGCTGGATGGTTGCTCATGTGGTGATACTTTTATAATTTCCTAAAACTTGAATACCTGCATCGCCTTTTGTTCATATCATAATATTCTCATGTTGACGACTGCTTTTGCTCCCTATGATCTAATTGCTTATGTATTATTTCACTTCTAGCCTTTGTAAGTGCTTTGTGATATATTTGATAAGCTTTGTAGAATGTACACTTCATGACATGCTTTTTGTGCTCTCATGTGAATCTTGATGGTTGCATTGTCATCAAAAGAGGAGTTTTTCATGACATGTTGCATTGGAAGGGTTTTCCATTTGAGGGGGAGCATTCATTTCTTTGCTCTTGGGCATGCATTTCTTTGTAGCATGCTTTCATAAGGAGTGCTTGTGGCAGAACCACTTTGAATTACACCAGCTCGTGTGCGCTAAACATTCAAACGCACCTTCATCGGTATAATCATTGGTCTGTCGGGTAACATCTTGATGTAACCACTGAATATCCGATCGTAACATAAGTATACGTCCCGCACGAAGGCGAGTCAGAGATACAACATTCCACAACATTTTTACATTACATAGATAAGGGGTTTAATTTACATCAGAGTTTGAAGCTAGAAAGCCGAAGTTCTAGCTTTTACAAACTTATTCAAAGGAACTTTAAAGAGGTTTAACAGTAACTAAGTGTAAAAGAAAAGTTCTACAGCGGAAAAGTAAAACATGACTATACACAAATGTCGTAGGGTAGATGCCATGATAAGCCCGAGCATGACATCAATCAGCCAAGTCATGGCTGGTCGGAGATGATTCCCATTCCATAGACCAGTCAGAAGGTAAAACACTAGGCCAAGTTAAACTAGTGTTTTGGTCCTCACAAGTCATTCTTGAAATCAAAGTTACAAGCAAGACTGAGTAGGCTAATACTCAGCAAGACTAATCCGACTAAGGATATATAATGCCCTTTAACTAGAAATGCAAGGCTTGTGAAGGTTCTGGGGTTTCTTTTGCTAAAAAGCAACAAAGAGTAGGTCCTTAATTTCAGATTTTAACTTTCAGATTCTAGTTTTATTTACCATTCTATGTAAGCACCTATCTATACAAACATGGTAGAGGAATTAATTTCATCCAACCATATTGAATATCATCTTTGTTCCACTTCTTACTCTATGTGGAAAAGGGATCAAGCAATCTCAATTTCCGCGAGAAAACGGACGATTCTAAATCGAATTTCCAACCTTGCAAGGGTAAACCTAACACACACGCTTGGAGCACTGACAAGTCACTCCCAAGCAACCGTTTGCTTATCATTCCGGTTCATGGATCAGGGCCACTCTCCCCGACTACAGAGAACCACCACATCTCTGTAGCTGCTGTGTTGCAACATAATTTAACTTCCTATCTCTAAGAGAGAGTGGAAGGTATGTCCATTTGCTGGGCCGATCAGTTACTAGGCTTACCGCGTACCATATTTATGGCATGTGGTTGTACTTTCAAATGCTTAACCACCGCTACCACACTGTAACACCCTAATTAAAATTTCAGTATTTAATAATAAATTTAATTGGCTTTATTTGTTTTTATAGGATTTAATTTGCTTAGTTTGCATTTAATCCAATTTTGTTCCTCAAGTAATTAAAATTTTATCATAGGTTAAACTTTGTTGTTGCATTCATGCTGGAGCATCTCTTTTATATGGTTGAGTGCTAGTGTCTTGAATTCAAACTCGAATTTGAATTCAAATAGTTTTGTGTTGAGAGTAATTAGAACCTAGAAAGGAAAAAGGAAAGAAGACCCAAAGCAACACAACCCAAAACTAGAAACCCAACCCAGCACACGACCCAAACCGGCCCAGCCCTTCTCCCTCTCACCCTCTCCCCGCGCGGCCCAAACCATGCTAGGCCCAGCTCCCCCTTCGGCCCGCTCCCACGCGTGCCCAGCCAGCTCCCTCAGGCCCGCACACCGAGATCCCCGGCATCCCCTCTTTTAAGCCCGCAGTCGCACCCCTGCACCTCACCTCCACCGCAGCCGCCGCTCCAAACCCTAGCCGCTCGCCCGCACAGCTCCATCGCGCAGAGCCCCTGCGCCGCCGTGCCAGCGCCGCCCCGCTGCACCACAACCCTCCAGAACTTCGCAGAAGCTCCGCCCAGTGCCCACGAGACTTGACGAGCTCGTGTTTCCCCGGCCCGAGCCTTACCCTCGCCGGATTTCAGCCCGGAACCTGCCGCCGGTGAGCTCGTCCGCCGCTGCAATCCCACGCCGCCGGCCATATCCGAGCCATCGTGACCCCCTGCACGCGTTCACAGGAACCCCACGAGGCCGCCAGTGGAGACCCGGAGACCGGAGGAACACGCCACCGTCCGGACCACAAGCTCTGCTCGAGCGCCGCCGCGACCATCGCCCGGAGCTCGCCGCCGACCCTGCTGCGCCGCGCGTCCGGCCAATCCCGGCCTCGGTGAGGACCTCCTTCGCCCGCTCTCCCTTTTAAACCTGCTAGCATAGGCCGTAGCGGACCCCAGCCTTTAGAACACCGCACGCCGGCGGGTTTCGCCGTCGTAGCGCCGCCTCGCCATCCGAGACCCCTGCTCCGGCCACGGATAGCCCGCGCAACTACTCCCGGTGGATTACGCATGCAGCAGGCTACCTCCCAGGCCAAACCTGGCCCATATTAGAGCCCGGATGGCCGAGTTCGACCATCGCCGGCGCAGCGCCGCCGCGGAACCTCTGTTCCGGCGAGCTCCGCCGCCGCCCGCATGTCCAAGCCCTCCTGGCCGCCCGATCTGTTTTGAACGCACACGATTAGAACGCCATACCCCTTTGATCTGCATCGTAGGATCGTGATCCGGTGGACCAGAACAGCCTGTACCCCTTCGGCCTGGCAAATATGTTAAAGAGCCTCTGACTTTATTGGTAATCAACCCGCAGTCCATAGTAGTGTAAAACTATTTACACTGAGGCCCAGTTTTTAGCACTTAGGCCCCTGCGCTTTCCAGTATTTGAACCCGCCGTCCTTGGCTGCTGTTTTTGCAAGTCAGACCCCAGAGTTGTTGTTTAATTATGTTTTAGTCCTCGGTTTTGCCCAGAAACCCCCTAGAACTTAGTTTTTCTCGCAGATAAGCCCCTAGAACTTGTTTTTGGCCTAGATTTTGCGTTCTAGCTCCGTTTTAGGCGTTCTTTATATCCACGCGATCGTTGTAACGCGTAGAATAGTTTTAGACTAGTTTAGTGTGCTGTTTTCATGTATTGTTGTACTGTTTCTTAGTTTTTGCTATTGTTTGCATGTATGTTTATGTTGTGCCCTGTTTTTGGCCATGTGCTCGTGTGTAGACGTCGATCCATCTGAGGAGCCCCAGTACCAGTACCCAGAGCAGCCGTCTTTCGACCAGTTTGAGCAGCAGCAGGAGCAGTACGAGGAAGGCAAGTATAACATGAACAACCTATCACTTTTAAATACATTTTCATACTGCATTTTAATACTGTATGCCTATAAGGACTTTCCTAGCCACTTTATATCCTTTATACATATCCCCTGGGTTGCATTTTGGTTAGTTGTGCTAGGTGCCGCACTATAACACACTTGGTCCTTTTTAATTAATTTAATTAATGGTATATGCAACTTAATTCTGAGAGTGGCCCTCTGTGTGGCTTGAGTGGCTCACTTCTCATTAAAAGTGGTTTTGTTAGAAACATGGTTTAGGGGGCCAGCACGGTGCTTACTGCCTAGTTGGCCACTCTCCATAAGGACCGGTTCATAGAGCGACAACCTGGGACAACAGCGCTACCACAAGACTGGAATGGGACGGTCTTGGCTTACTAATTAGGTCATTTTGGTTTGGGAGTAACTTACCGACGGGGCATGGGGGGTGGTGAGCTTCAATGGTGGCCAGGCTACGAGGCTTGGTCTACGAACCCCTCGAGGTGGTTACCATCTTTGCGGAGCCTGATTCCTTAGCGGTTACACCTTACCAACGTGTCCTTTGTAACGGCCTCGTAGGGAGTTTGCTAGTCATCTCACCTAAGGAAGTGTGATGAACAACTAGCGTAGCTCACGACTTGTGGGTAAAGATGTGCAACCTCTGCAGAGTGTAAAACTGGTATACTAGCCGTGCTCACGGTCATGAGCGGCCCAGATCCTCCTTTTGATTAGTGGGGTTAACTCCTTCCGACGAGGGGGTGCCTCTCGGGGTTACCTTGGTGGTTTCGGTTTGGTTCTCAGTAGTAACATGATTAATTTTGATTAATTACTATATAACTGGGTTTATGGTAATTCATCCACTTGTAGTAAATAGCTTTAATAAAATTTTACCAAGACTTAAAAGCTAATGCAGTCAGTCAGCCAACCTTAGAGCCTCATAGTTTGTGTTATACTTGTTGAGTACAAGTTGTGTACTCACTCTTGCCTCTTCTCTACTTTTTCCTCTTGGGGATACTCTACTGCTGCTCAGTTCCTGCCGATGCAAGGGAGTTCGCTCAGCGCTACCAGGACTACGAGGACTTCTAGGCGTTCATCTCCCAGTCGACGTCCCTGTGGCGCCTTGCTTCCGAGAGTTTCTCGTATATGTTTTACGCTTTCGCATACTCTGTACCAGACTTTTGTCATTAATGTAATAAATAACATTCGTATTCGCTTTATTATATCTTTTTACGTGATATGTGCTATGATATACTATTCATTCTGTTGTATATACGTGTGACTTGATCCTGGCACGTATATGATTGCTCGGTTTATGTCCTTTTATAAACCGGGTGTTACAGAGTGGTATTAGAGCTATATCGACTGTAGGACGAAAGCCTAGATAGAACTGGTCGAGTTTTAAGTCTTCTTCTCTCTAGCCTTGTCTGTTGAAACTATTTTACTATTATATTCCTTGAATTCTGAGACTTTTACTCGTCTTGCCTTGATTTCTCTCTATAGAATTAGTTTCCGTAGATTCTGGCCTGAAGAAAATCGTTTGACCCTCATAGGTATAAGCTAGATGACCCCTTTATAATAATACGATAGCACGTTCTGCGACGCGTTGTGTTAGTCGAGTTGTGTGTTAAACTCGACTAAAGTATGAACTTTTGAATGTTTGTTATTATGCAAATGTTTGATTTGTATTTTTGGTTGATTGCATAGTTTAGCCGTTGAACTTGTTCAAATGGAAATCAGTTTTAAGTTAAAGTTAATTAATTAATAAAATGAGTTAGATCGTTGGGGGTAAAACCGTCCACTCTATCCTCTCTACCTTATCATGCCTTGGGTTTCTCCTGTCTTGCTCGTCGAGAAGAAGGATAGCGCGAAGAGAAGGTGATATCCAGAGATTCACCGATGAGGACGTCGGTTTCTGTAAGGGGGTAGGGATGTGACACCCCAGTCTACAGATAGCACTGGAGAATTTGAAAATCTCTCAGATGAGGCAGAAGAGTTATGCTATAGTTCCTTTTTCTCGGAGTTATGTAACACCCATCTGGAGTTAGCAGCAGAGATGCCTGCGCAGTGTTGTCTAAATAAGATAGAACCTTAAATAGTGGAGTTTTTCTCTCGTCCTTGACCTTACCTGTGTTTCCTCTTTACCCAGCTCAGATGTCAGCAGAACAAAACGGCTTTGGAGATAGTGCAATGGGTGATGGCGTTCATGCAACAGTTCCGTGAAGCAGCCGACAATGGTACAAGATCAGTCCTCGCAAACAACATACCATCCGAAGAATGGTGAGAAAGCTTGTCCGTGTTGCCAATTCTATGGTGTTCCCTGTCGTCAAGTTCGTGCGACTGAAGATGAAGCCACAACTAGGAGGAACCAGAGGTTGTTCTCCAGTACAAAGAGGAAGAGGTCTCATCAAGAGCAGCAAGCAAAGGATTCCCTTTTCCTTGACTCTCCATCGGTCGAAGAGCTACAGACCATCCAGAAGAGAAAGAATCCTGAGTGCTCTAGAGATACACAGGTCGAGAATCAAGCTCTCTATGATTATGTTGATGGGTTGACTATCACTATGAAGGTGATTCAGCCACGTGGTCGCAAGGAGTCCAAAGAGCAAGTAGCAGAAATGATGCAAGATGTGATGCTAAGTTCAGATGGAGGTCAACCAAGTAGCGCCATTCACCACCACCGCATGTGCTACCAATGCGGGCAAAAAGGTCATTATGCCAAAAGTTGTCCACCGAAGCACCTTTCACCGGCTCCACGGCAGGCAGGACAGCAGGGGCGCCCAGCCCAACCCAGAGCGCCACGACAGGGGAAGGTGAACCATGTGACGGCTGAGTCAGCGGCCGAGTCTCCGAACGTGGTTATTGGTACGTCCATGGTCAACTCATATCCAGCTACGGTGCTGTTCGATACTGGTGCTACGCATTCCTTTATTGCACAGTCTTTTGTCGAGCACCATGGTATTCGTACTAACACATTAAAGAAGTGCATGTTAGTATCTTCACCTGGAGGACAATTGAGGTCTCATATCTCCTGCCCCAGAGTCATTGTTTCCATAGGGAGAGTAAAGTTCAGTACAAATCTGATGGTAATAGACACCAAGGGTAATGATGTGATTCTGGGAATGGATACTCTTGCCAAGTGGAGAGTCCGTATTGATTGTGCTCAGCGGACAGTTCACTTGTTAGCATCTAATGGCCAAGAGGTGACAGTCAGTGCTACAGAGCCTTCTGGTTTTCTTCATCAGATGGAGGCTAGACCCATGGATGGTATTCGCGTGGTGTCTGAATTCCCGGACGTCTTTCCGGAAGACTTGCCAGAAGAAGGAAGAGGAGTTGATGAAGACATATCCTAATCTCTTTGCTAGCCAGCCCAGAATCTCGGGACGAGATTCCTGTAAGAGGGTAGGATTTGTAACACCCTAACTCAAATTTCAGTATTTAATAATAAATTTAATTGGCTTTATTTGTTTTCTAGTATTTAATTTGCTTAGTTTGCATTTAATCCAATTTTGTTCCTCAAGTAATTAAAATTTTATCATAGGTTAAACTTTGTTGTTGCATTCATGCTGGAGCATCGCTTTTATATGGTTGAGTGCTAATGTCTTGAATTCAAACTCGAATTTGAATTCGAATAGTTTTGTGTTGAGAGTAATTAGAACCTAGAAAGGAAAAAGGAAAGAAGACCCAAAGCAACACAACCCAAAACTAGAAACCCAACCCAGCACACAACCCAAACCGGCCCAGCCCTTCTCTCTCTCACCCTCTCCCCGCGTGGCCCAAACTGCGCTAGTCCCAGCTCCCCCTTCGGCCCGCTCCCATGCGCGCCCAGCCAGCTCCCTCAAGCCCGCACGCCGAGATCCTCGGCATCCCCTCTTTTTAGCCCGCAGCCGCACCCCTGCACCTCACCTCCACCGCAGCCGCCGCTCCAAACCCTAGCCGCTCGCCCACACAGCTCCGTCGTGCAGAGCC
Source organism: Panicum virgatum (assembly GCF_016808335.1). Lineage (NCBI taxonomy): Eukaryota > Viridiplantae > Streptophyta > Magnoliopsida > Poales > Poaceae > Panicum > Panicum virgatum. The sequence continues at coordinate 36,629,236 of NC_053137.1, forward strand.
CCTGCGCCGCCGTGCCAGCGCAGCCCCGCTGCACAACAACCCTCCAGAACCTCGCAGAAGCTCCGCCCAGTGCCCATGAGACTTGACGAGCTCGTGTTTCCCCGGCCCGAGCCTTACCCTCGCCGGATTTCAGCCCGGAACCTGCCGCCGGTGAGCTCGTCCGCCGCTGCAATCCCACGCTGCCGGCCATATCCGAGCCATCCTGACCCCCTGCACGCGTTCACAGGAACCCCACGAGGCCGCCAGTGGAGACCCGGAGACCGGAGGAACACGCCACCGCCCGGACCGCAAGCTCCACTCGAGCGCTGCCGCGACCATCGCCCAGAGCTCGCCGCCAACCTTACTGCGCCGCGCGTCCGGCCAATCCCGGTGAAAGCATCTAGGCCCCTAATTCGAGTTTTGGTAATTAATGACAACGGTTTGTGGATTAATGATTTCATTTGAGATAATGAGTATAGGTTGATCCACGGATGAAAGAGATTTGGTTGTGAACATATGGAGTTTTGGAGATGATGAGCAAAGCTCGGGCTCAAGGCAAAGGTATAAAATAGGGCTTTCGCATTTTACCGGTCACAAGGCGATTAGTGGATGAAAAGTGACCGGATTTGTTGGATAGATAGCCGTACTATCAAGAGGGTTGTGTACTCATGCTTGACGGGTCTTTAGTGCCATTTTGCTCAAAATGTCTAGTTGCATGCATGAGGGCTAACGGCGTTTGAAAAGATTTGAAAAAGACTAAGTTTGAGAGCTGACTGAGTAACGGCGGACAGTCCGCACCAGAGGGGCGGACAGTCCGCGCCCGTTCCAGAGAGCTTGCAGAGGCTCTGGTGGGCTGGCGGACAGTCCGGCCTAGGTGGGCGGATGGTCCGCCACTGTATTTTAATTTAGTACCAGAAAGGGTGTCTCTCTGGTGTGGGCTTCAAAGTTGAACGGCGGACAGTCCGGCTATGGGGCGCGGACGGTCCACCGGCTAATCTTAGTTTTGTACCAGAGAGGTTGTTTCTCTGGTTTGGGCTGAAAAGTGAACTGCGGACAGTCCGCTCCTGAGGCGCGGACGGTCCGTAGGCTAATCTCAAAGTTGTTCCAGAGACGATGTTAGTCTCTGGTGGTGTGGAACTCTTAACTGCGGACGGTCCGCCCCTGGGGAGCGGACGGACCGCCAGGGCTTAACGGCTAGTTCTGACACGCATTAAATGCACTCTGACTCACTGGTTTATAACGGCGGATAGTCCGGTTTTTGAAACGCGGACGGTCCGCGACTTCGCAGAAAAGAGTGTAACGGCTAGTTTTGAAGGGGTGTCTATATATACCCAATGCTCGGCCATTGGGTGTCTCTCTTGGCCATTTGGACAGCATTCTTGACACATTAGAGCTAAGGCATCCCTCTCTCACACACACTTGCTTAGAGATTGCATTCTTGAGAGTGTGAGAGCTTCCTAGTGCATTGCATCAAGAGTTTGAGCTTTGTGGCATTAGGGAAACTTCAAGCAAGCGTCATCAACTTGTTACTCTTGGGAGTTGCCGCTCCCTAGACGGCTTGGAGAAGAGGATTTCGTGGAGCTCCTCCAAGGAGATTGTTGAGGAGCCCCGATTTCGGTTGTGAGAGGTCTTGTGCTCACCTCACCGGAGTGGTGAAGAGCAACTCTAGTGGAATCGAGGTGTGGAGCGGTTCCTTGATTTAAGCCGCCTCAAGATCAAGAGGTTCTTGATAGAGGAGCGGTTGATTCTTGGAATCCACCTCAACGTGGATTAGGGGTGACCGGCAAGTCATCGACACCACGGGATAAACTCTTGTGTCAAGCTTGGTTACTTCTCTTGCTCTCGTTAATTCTTGTTTTACTTTGAGCAATTTACTTTACTAGAGCTTGTTTTGCATCTTGTCACCCTAGGTTGCAAACCCATCTAGAGATAGTAATAGCTTGACATAGGGTTTTCCTTTGGTACTAATTAAATTTCTCTAGTGTTGTTGACTTTAGATTTTAAACCGCCTATTCACCCCCCCTCTAGTCGGTGTTCTTGATCCTACAAGTGGTATCAAAGCTAAGTACTCCATTAATTGCGGATTTAACCATCTTGGAGTAGAACAATGACTAGTGATCATGGGATTCATGTTGGGAAGCCACCGTTCTTTGAAGGAAACAATTATGATTATTGGAAGACTAGGATGTTGGCTCATCTCAAAGCCATGAGTAGAAAGCTATGGAGAGTAGTAAATGATGGATATGTCATTTTGGACATCCAAGGGAGTTGCCGGGATTGCCATCAAGGAGGCTCCATCACTCTTCTCTACACCACATTGTCTTATGGCAAAGGGTGGTGCAAAGGTACAACAAGATAGTGAACTTGATGAACTTTCATATGATGATCTTGTTGAAATGCTTAATGATGCCGATGAATTCATGACAAAGGAAAAGGCTAAGTTGAAGGACTTGAAGTTGAAGTTTACTTCTCTTCAAGATTCCTATGAGGAGCTAAAGACTTCTCATGAGAATCTCAAAGAAACTCATGAGAAGCTTGAGGAAGCTCACAATACCTTGCATAATCATGAAAGAAAAGCAACATTGAGCATTGGTGTTAGTTGTGATTTAATTGATGATAAATCTTGTGGCTCTAGCTCTACTAGTACTTATTGCACCAAAATTGATAACTCATCTTGCAATCAATCTCTCATTATGGAAAATGATTTGTTAAAAAAAGAGATTACTTGCTTGACTAATGATTTGACAAAGTGCTATGATAGTAGAGCCAAGTTTAATCATTGTTGGGCAAGTCAAAAGTTCACCTTGAACAAGCAAGGGTTTGGATACATTCCTAAGAAAGGGAAGAAGGCTTTTGTGCAAACCAAAACTACTTTTTTGAAGAGTAGTGGTAAGCCATATTGTGAAAAATGCAAGAAAGTTGGTCATGTTGAGAAGAATTGCACCAACAAGAAAGTCGTATCCTTTGATTCAAGTTACATTCTTATGAAAAATTCAAATGGCAATGTTAGTGCAAAATTTGTTGGGATACCTATTAATGGTGCTAAAAAGAATGCCATTTGGGTGCCAAAAGTCTTGGTCACTAATGTGGTCACTAACATTCAAGGACCCAAGAAAGTTTGGGTACCTAAAAGAGTTACTTCCTCTTTGTAGGTGAATTACAAGTCCGGAGGAAGACATTGAGTGCTTGATAGTGGATGCACTCAACACATGACCGGAGATCCAATGATGTTCTCCTCTCTAGATGAGAATGTGGGTGGCTATAGTGACATCATCTTTGGTGACAATAGCCGGGGCAAAGTCAAAGGAGTTGGTACAATTCCTATCTCAAGTGATCATTCTCTTTCAAAAGTATTGTTGGTTGATTCTCTCAAGTTTAATCTCTTAGCGGTCACTCAACTTTGTGATTGTGGGTATAAGTGTAGCTTCACTAAAGATGATGTTGTAGTGACTAGCTTGGATGGAAAAGATCACATCTTTACGGGATTTAGACATGAGGATGTATATCTTGTGGATTTTGCTACTAAAGAGGCAAATTTGTCTACTTGCTTGTTCACTCAATCATCCTTGGGTTGGTTATGGCATAGAAGGCTTGGTCATGTTGGCATGAAGCAACTCAACCGACTTTTGAAGCATGATTTAGTAGTTGGGTTGAAGAATGTGAAGTTTGAAAAAGATAATCTATGTAGTGCATGTCAAGCCGGAAAGCAAGTTGCAAATACTCATCCCACTAAGAGTGTCATGTCAACTGAGAGACCATTGGAATTATTGCATATGGATTTATTTGGTCCTACAACATATAGAAGTATTGGTGGAAATTGCTATTGTCTTGTGGTAGTGGATGATTACTCAAGATATACATGGGTTTTCTTTCTTCATGACAAAGCCGATACATATGACACATTCAAGAAATTCTTCTCAAGGGCCGAAAATGAATTTGAGCTCAAGGTGAAGAAAGTGAGGAGTGACAATGGAAGTGAGTTTAGGAATACAAGAGTTGAGGAATGGTGTGATGAGAAAGGAATCAAGCATGAATTCTCAACCAAGTATACTCCGGAACAAAATGGTCTTGTTGAGAGGAAAAATAGAACCTTGATTGATATGGCAAGATCAATGCTTTCCGAATACAATGTTTCGGATAGCTTTTGGGCCGAAGCAATCAACACGGCTTGTCATGCCTCTAATAGATTGTATTGCCATAGATTTCATAACAAGACCCCATATGAGTTGCTCATTGGAAGGAAGCCAAATATATCATATTTTAGAGTGTTTGGTTGCAAATGTTATATTCTCAAGAAGGGAACTCGGTTATCAAAGTTTCAAAGCAAATGTGATGAGGGTTTTCTTCTTGGATATTCATCTAGTAGCAAGGCATATCGGGTCTACAACAAGACACATGGCATTGTTGAAGAAGCATATGATGTTGAGTTTGATGAAACCAATGGGTCTCACAATGAACAAGAAAATCTTGATGATGTGAGAAGTGATGGTTTGAGAAATGCAATGAAAAACATGTCAATTGGTGATGTTAGACCAAGAGAAGAAGATGAAGATGAAGATGGTCCTTCTATCTCTATTAGAGTTAATCCTTCAACTTCTATCTCAAATGATCAAGCACAATCAATTGTACAAGATTCAAGTAATGATGATTCTCAAGTACAAGATCAAGTTGGTTCATCTAGTGCACCTTCTTAATCAACTCAAGAACCCATTGTTCCTCAAAGAATTCATCATGTTCTTGCAAAGGATCATCCGGTGGATCAAATCATGGGTGATATTAGTAAGGGTGTCCAAACTTGATCTCGCATTGCTTCATTTTGTGAACATTATTCTTTTGTATCTTTTCTTGAACCTAACCGTGTAGATGAAGCATTAAGAGATCCGGATTGGGTGAATGCTATGCATGAAGAATTAAATAATTTCACCCGGAATCAAGTTTGGGATTTAGTTGAGAGGCCCAAGAATTATAATGTTATTGGCACTAAATGGGTATTTAGAAACAAGCAAAATGAAGATGGAATGGTTGTGAGAAACAAGGCAAGATTGGTAGCTCAAGGCTTCACTCAAGTCGAAGGTTTGGATTTCGGTGAAACTTTCGCTCCCGTTGCTAGATTAGAAGCTATTAGAATTTTATTAGCTTATGCTTGCTCTCACAACATAAAACTTTTTCAAATGGATGTAAAAAGTGCTTTCTTGAATGGCAAGATTAGTGAACTTGTTTTTGTTGAGCAACCTCCCGGTTTTGAAGATCCAAAGAAGCCAAATCATGTATACAAGCTCTCTAAAGCTCTTTATGGTCTTAAGCAAGCTCCACGAGCTTGGTATGAAAGATTGAGGGACTTTCTTATATCTAAGGGCTTCAAAATTGGTAAGGTTGATACTACTTTGTTCACTAAAGATATTGGTAAAGATTTGTTCGTTTGTCAAATTTATGTTGATGATATTATTTTTGGTTCAACTAACCCAAGTTTTTGTGAGGAATTTGGTGAAATGATGTCTAGGAAATTTGAAATGTCCATGATTGGTGAATTGAGTTTCTTTCTTGGACTTCAAATCAAGCAACTCAAGGAAGGCACCTTTGTGTGTCAATCAAAATATGTGAAGGATATCTTGAAGAAATTTGGTATGGAAGATGCAAAACCAATCAAGACTCCTATGGCCACCAATGGGCATCTCGACCTAGATGAGGGAGGTAACCCGGTTGACCAAAAGCTTTATCGTTCTATGATTGGTAGTTTGCTTTATTTGACCGCATCTAGGCCCGACATCATGTTTAGTGTTTGCATGTGTGCACGATTTCAAGCCGCACCTAGAGAATGTCATTTGACCGCCGTCAAAAGGATCTTGAGATACTTGAAATATTCTCCCAATATTGGTTTATGGTATCCCAAGGGTGCTCATTTTGATTTGGTTGGATTCTCGGATTCGGATTATGCGGGGTGCAAGGTTGATAGGAAGAGCACTTCCGGTGGTTGTCAATTTCTTGGAAGATCTCTTGTATCTTGGTCATCAAAGAAGCAAAATTCCGTGGCTCTTTCAACCGCCGAGGCGGAATATATTTCGGCCGGAAGTTGTTGTGCACAATTGTTATGGATGAAGCAAACTCTTCTTGACTATGGTGTGAAATTTGATGAAATTCTCTTGTTGTGTGATAATGAAAGTGCCGTGAAGATTGCCTCTAATCCGGTTCAACATTCAAGAACCAAGCATATTGATATCCGCCATCATTTTCTTAGAGATCATGTGAACAAGGGTGATATCAAGATTGATGGTATTGGCACGGATGATCAATTAGCCGATATATTTACCAAGCCTTTGGATGAATCTCGGTTTTGCAAGTTGAGAAATGAGTTAAACATCATTGGCTTCTCAAATGTGGCTTGAAAATTAGCACATGTGGCATATGATTCTTTCATGCACTAGTTGTTTCATTTTTCTGAATTTTTGAGGTATTTTTGAGCCATTTATGAGTTTTCATGATTTTACTCGATTTATTTTTGAATTCTTGTTAAAACTTGCTCATATAAGTCTTTTGAAGGTTTTCATGCAATATTTGAGATTTTTGAATTTTTATATGAGCAATGATCCCAAATTGTAGTTGGAATTGAGAAAATTGCCAAATTTCTGGGCTGACTGAAATTTGGTACTGCGGACAGTCCGCAAGTATAGGGCGGACAGTCCGCCGTTCATGAGAATTGTCCACCAGAGGCTCTGCAGAGAAGTTGGCAACCGCAAAAATACACTGCGGACAGTCCGCCAAAGGACCGCGGACGGTCCGCCAGAGGCTGTGCAGAATATGCCAGAGGCAGTGTCAGTCGGGTTGCTGTGTAAAATATTCAAAGGCGGACGGTCCGCCAGGATATCGCGGACAGTCTGCGAATGGACAGAAAGGTGGGGTCGTCCAGACTTGGTTTATAAGGGGTGTCCCTCTCACTCTCCTCCGCCAAACCGCACACATAGTCAAAAAGGCTCTCTCTCTTTCTCTCTCAAGCACGTGGGGGAGACGACAAGGTCAAGGCTTTTTGGCGTGGTTCCCGGACGGTCCGAGCACATCCCCGGACTCTTCTCAAGATTGTACATCATGTCCTCTCGGTATTTTGACGAATGCCTAACTCTTGTTCTTGGATTTCTTTATTGGAAAGAGTTAGGGTTAGATGCTCCGATCTATTTTTTGACCATGGATTCGTGCAAATACTTGGGGGATCTTATTCCTAGTGATGAGGAGATGCTAGAGTTAAAATTTGGTTGGTTGATTTGAATCGAAACTCAAAATATGGGTGAATCAAAGATGAGGGCGTTTTTGTGTTCCTGTGCAGAACAGATGGGTCGCGGACAGTCCGCCTGTTGGATGCGGACGGTCCGCCATGGTATTCATAAACCGCGGACGGTCCGCGTTCAGAAGTGCGGACGATCCGCCAGTATCAGATTTTTCAGATGAATGCTGAACTGACTTATATCATTGTGGATTGATACTATTGCATTAGTAATTGTTCTTATGGTTAAATCTTGATCTCAGGCCACCCCGGAAGATCATCAAGGTCACAGCTTCTAAAATCAAGAAGGCAATGACTTCCAAAAGGCAAAGAGACAGTGATGACTCCGATGATGTGGATTATGCTCCAAATGTCAGTGAGATGGCTGCAGCTTCTTCACTAGGAGATGCAGGTGATGAGTCTTCAGAGGAAGATACTGAGGGGGTTGATAATGATGTTACAGATTTGATGGGGCTAGATCTACCTAGCCGACAGTGGACTGCAGAAAGCTATGCAAATGCAAGAGCAGTGGATCAGTTCAGCTTGCCTCGTGACACCAACATTCTCTTCTTCAAAACTGAGGTACAAAAAGATGTTTACTTTGGTCATCTAGTTAAGAAAAATGTATTCAAACATCAGACCATTGACCTAGGCTATATGAGACAACAACAAGTCATGACTGATCTTGTAGATAGATTTCAGCAAATGGGGTTAGCAAATTTTTTGCAGCATAGGTGTGATTGGAATGAAACAGTGATACGCCAGTTCTATGCCACTCTAGAGATCAACATGGTTGAGGAAACATTTAGGTGGACAACTGGCAAAAGAACCTATGGTGCTACATTTGCACAGTTTGCTGAGGCTAATCAATTGGATTATAATTTCATCAATAGTGAGCAAAGCATGAATGTTGTGTTAGAAAACCCACTAGATGAAAATGACTACCCCATGTTCTATGAGCCTGCACATCTTGGAATTGCTAGAACCTTTGGGGGCACTCAGGGTCTGAGGCATCATCCTGCAGTGATCAATAAGATTGTTAGAGTCACATTCATGCCTAAGAGTGGCAACAAGGACAAGATTAGAGGGCACTATTGGAATGTGATATCTCATATCATGAATGGAAATAGAATAAATGTCATTGCTCTTATTATGGATCAGCTTGCAGATTTGAGGCTTAACATGGAGATGAACTTGTATTTTGCTCCATACTTTATGTCCATCATCAAGGTTAAGTCTAGCTTCAGAGGGTTATGTGAAAGCAAGCACACTCCTTTTAGGCCATTCAAGAATGACAATGCTTTTCTCTTGAGGCCTTTGACTCCCTTCTCTGGAGATGATATGGATGCTGAAGCACAGGGGCAAGATGATAGTGATGATGATGCTCACATGGGAGCAGCTGCAGCTCAGCATGCTATGCCACCACCGCATCCTCCTGTACAGCAGCAGTGGGCCCCTCCAGCTGGCTACTTTGACCCATACTTTGCATCCATGCAGGAGAGCATGTCCTCTCAGATTGCGGGGTTGGCTAGTCAGATGCAGAATCAAATGAACCTTAACTTTCAGAACATGCAGCAGCAGATGCTCCAGCCCATGATGGCTCAGATGCAGGGGTTTCAGGAGAGTTTACACTCAGATATAGCAGCTCTTGACTCACGTTTTGAGGATTTGCCCTCTTCTGAGCAGTTTGAGCAGCTTGAGCAGAAGCAGGAGCAGCTAGAGCAGCGATTTGATTCTTTCAGCACAGCCTTCACAGGGTTTACTGACCACTTCTACTCAGTGTTTCCGGCTCCAGTGCTGCCTCCAGAGTTCTACCCGCACCAGCCGTTCTACCCACCGCCACCTCCTCCACCGCCGATGGATTGACTTTCTTGGCAATTGATGCCAAAGGGGGAGAAGGAGCTTTGGAGTGCTTGGATCTAGGGGGAGCTCATGGATGATCATTCGCTTTCGGCTTCCGCTTGCCACTCATGCGTATTTGTGTTGAACTATTGCTTTACATATTTATGTTTGATCGGTTTGAGACTTGTGTTTGGATTTGAACATTTGGTTTGTATTGTGTGATGAACTATGTTAGTTTGAGCTACTCTTATCTATTTATGTTCATCTTGTGGTTGTGAGGTTGTGCTAACCAAGTTAAATTTCATATCATATATATCTTGTATCTTGTATGCCTCGATTTCTACTTGTAGGGAAAACTTCGTCAAAAGTTTCAAATATATATATGTGTACTTGGTATACATGCAAATTTATATGCACATATCAAGGGGGAGTTCTCTCTACTCATAGAACTTGATGAATTTATTCATACCATATTCTGAAATTTTCAAGAAAATGAGTAAGTTCTTCCAAAGTTCAATTCCAAGTCCACCTTATGCCTAGTGTATAAAGTTGACTTGAAAACTTTTATCACTCCAAAATTTAGTGTTGTCATCAATTACCAAAAAGGGGGAGATTGAAAGCATCTAGGCCCCAAATTCGAGTTTTGGTAATTAATGACAACGGTTTGTGGATTAATGATTTCATTTGAGATAATGAGTATAGGTTGATCCACGGATGAAAGAGATTTGGTTGTGAACGTATGGAGTTTTGGAGATGATGAGCAAAGCTCGGGCTCAAGGCAAAGGTATAAAATAAGGCTTTTGCATTTTACCGGTCACAAGGCGATTAGTGGATGAAAAGTGACCGGATTTGTTGGATAGATAGCCGTACTATCAAGAGGGTTGTGTACTCATGCTTGACGGGTCTTTAGTGCCATTTTGCTCAAAATGTCTAGTTGCATGCATGAGGGCTAACGGCGTTTTGAAAAGATTTGAAAAAGACTAAGTTTGAGAGCTGACTGAGTAACGGCGGACAGTCCGCACCAGAGGGGCGGACAGTCCGCGCCCGTTCCAGAGAGCTTGCAGAGGCTCTGGTGGGCTGGCGGACAGTCCGGCCCAGGTGGGCGGACGGTCCGCCACTGTATTTTAATTTAGTACCAGAAAGGGTGTCTCTCTGGTGTGGGCTTCAAAGTTGAACGGCGGACAGTCCGGCTATGGGGCGCGGACGGTCCGCCGGCTAATCTTAGTTTTGTACCAGAGAGGTTGTTTTTCTGGTTTGGGCTGAAAAGTGAACTGCAGACGGTCCGCTCCTGAGGCGCGGACGGTCCGCAGGCTAATCTCAAAGTTGTTCCAGAGACGATGTTAGTCTCTGGTGGTGTGGAACTCTTAACTGCGGACGGTCCGCCCCTGGGGAGCGGACGGTCCGCCAGGGCTTAACGGCTAGTTCTGACACGCATTAAATGCACTCCGACTCACTGGTTTATAACGGCGGACAGTCCGGTTTTTGAAACGCGGACGGTCCGCGACTTCGCAGAAAAGAGTGTAATGGCTAGTTTTTGAAGGGGTGTCTATATATACCCAATGCCCGGCCATTGGGTGTCTCTCTTGGCCATTTGGACAGCATTCTTGACACATTAGAGCTAAGGCATCCCTCTCTCACACACACTTGCTTAGAGATTGCATTCTTGAGAGTGTGAGAGCTTCCTAGTGCATTGTATCAAGAGTTTGAGCTTTGTGGCATTAGGGAAACTTCAAGCAAGCATCATCAACTTGTTACTCTTGGGAGTTGCCGCTCCCTAGACGGCTTGGAGAAGAGGATTTCGTGGAGCTCCTCCAAGGAGATTGTTGAGGAGCCCCGATTTCGGTTGTGAGAGGTCTTGTGCTCACCTCACCGGAGTGGTGAAGAGAAACTCTAGTGGAATCGAGGTGTGGAGCGGTTCCCTGATTCAAGCCGGCTCAAGATCAAGAGGTTCTTGATAGAGGAGCGGTTGATTCTTGGAATCCACCTCAACGTGGATTAGGGGTGACCGGCAAGTCATCGACACCATGGGATAAACTCTTGTGTCAAGCTTGGTTACTTCTCTTGCTCTCGTTAATTCTTGTTTTACTTTGAGCAATTTACTTTACTAGAGCTTGTTTTGCATCTTGTCACCCTAGGTTGCAAACCCATCTAGAGATAGTAATAGCTTGACATAGGGTTTTCCTTTGGTACTAATTAAATTTCTCTAGTGTTGTTGACTTTAGATTTTAAACCGCCTATTCACCAACCCTCTAGTCGGTGTTCTTGATCCTACACCCGGCCTCGGTGAGGATCTCCTCCGCCCGCTCTCCCTTTTAAACTTGCTAGCATAGGCCGTAGCACACCCCAGCCTTTAGAACACCGCACACTGGCAGGTTTCGCCGTCGTAGCGCCGCCTCGCCATCCGAGACCCCTACTCCGGCCACGGATAGCCCGCGCAACCACTCCCGGTGGATTACGCATGCAGCGGGCTACCTCCCAGGCCAAACCTGGCCCAGATTAGAGCCCGGATGGCCGAGTTCGACCATCGCCGGCGCAGCGCCGCCGCGGAACCTCTGTTCCGGCGAGCTCCGCCACCGCCCGCACGTCCAAGCCCTCCTGGCCGCCCGATCTGTTTTGAACGCACACGATTAGAATGCCATACCCCTTTGATCTGCATCGTAGGATCGTGATCCGGTGGACCAGAACAGCCTGTACCCCTTCGGCCTGGCAAATATGTTAAAGAGCCCCTGATTTTATTGGTAATCAACCCGCAGTCCATAGTAGTGTAAAACTATTTACACTGAGGCCCAGTTTTTAGCACTTAGGCCGCTGCGCTTTCCAGTATTTGAACCCGCCATCCTTGGCTGCTGTTTTTGCAAGTCAGATCCCAGAGTTGTTGTTTAATTATGTTTTAGTCCTCGGTTTTGCCCAGAAACCCCCTGGAACTTAGTTTTTCTCGCAGATAAGCCCCTAGAACTTGTTTTTGGCCTAGATTTTGCGTTCTAGCTCCGTTTTAGGCGTTCTTTATATCCACGCGATCGTTGTAATGCGTAGAATAGTTTTAGACTAGTTTAGTGTGCTGTTTTCATGTATTGTTGTACTGTTTCTTAGTTTTTGCTATTGTTTGCATGTATGTTTATGTTGTGCCTTGTTTTTGGCCATGTGCTCGTGAGTAGACGTCGATCCATCTGAGGAGCCCCAGTACCAGTACCCGGAGCAGCCGTCTTCCGACCAGTTTGAGCAGCAGCAGGAGCAGTACGAGGAAGACAAGTATAACATGAACAACCTATCACTTTTAAATACATTTTCATACTGCATTTTAATACTGTATGCCTATAAGGACTTTCCTAGCCACTTTATATCCTTTATACATATCCCCTGGGTTGCATTTTGGTTAGTTGTGCTACGTGCCGCGCTATAACACACTTGGTCATTTTTAATTAATTTGATTAATGGTATATGCAACTTAATTCTAAGAGTGGCCCTCTGTGTGGCTTGAGTGGCTCACTTCTCATTAAAAGTGGTTTTGTTAGAAACATGGTTTAGGGGGCCAGCACGGTGCTTACTGCCTGGTTGGCCACTCTCCATAAGGACCGGTTCATAGAGCGACAACCTGGGACAACAGCGCTACCACAAGACTAGAATGGGACGGTCTTGGCTTACTAATTAGGTCATTTTGGTTTGGGAGTAACTTACCGACGGGGCATGGGGGGTGGTGAGCTTCAATGGTGGCCAGGCTACGAGGCTTGGTCTGCGTACCCCTCGAGGTGGTTACCATCTTTGCGGAGCCTGATTCCTTAGCGGTTACACCTTACCAACGTGTCCTTTGTAACGGCCTCATAGGGAGTTTGCTAGTCATCTCACCTAAGGAAGTGTGATGAACAACTAGCGTAGCTCACGACTTGTGGGTAAAGATGTGCAACCTCTGCAGAGTGTAAAACTGGTATACTAGCCATGCTCACGGTCATGAGAGGCCCAGATCCTCCTTTTGATTAGTGGGGTTAACTCCTTCCGACGAGGGGGTGCCTCTCGGGGTTACCTTGGTGGTTTTGGTTTGGTTCTCAGTAGTAACATGATTAATTTTGATTAATTACTATATAACTGGGTTTATGGTAATTCATCCACTTGTAGTAAATAGCTTTAATAAAATTTTACCAAGACTTAAAAGCTAATGCAGTCAGTCAGCCAACCTTAGAGCCTCATAGTTTGTGTTATACTTGTTGAGTACAAGTTGTGTACTCACTCTTGCCTCTTCTCTACTTTTTCCTCTTGGGGATACTCTACTGCTGCTCAGTTCCTGTCGACGCAAGGGAGTTCGCTCAGCGCTACCAGGACTACGAGGACTTCTAGGCGTTCGTCTCCCAGTCGACGTCCCTGTGGCACCCTGCTTCCGAGAGTTTCTCATATATGTTTTACGCTTCCGCATACTCTGTACCAGACTTTTGTCATTAATGTAATAAATAACATTCGTATTCGCTTTATTATATCTTTTTACGTGATATGTGCTATGATATACTGTTCATTCTGTTGTATATACGTGTGACTTGATCCTGGCACGTATATGATTGCTCGGTTTATGTCCTTTTATAAACCGGGTGTTACACACACACTACAGCCTTAATAATTTATCAACACAGACGGATTTCAACATGAATCTCGTAACCAAATCCGCCCATGATTCTTATAGTGATGGAAAGAATATAAACAGTCAACTCCTATAAAGCTCGTGAGTGACAGGCAATCACTCGACTTTTACCGGTCCTATTAGCATAGCATCTATTCGAACTCAGATCTAGTGTTCAATCAATAGGTACCTAGGATTATGCATCTAAGATTTTCATTCAACTCCAATAACTTAAATGCACAAGTACATAATAATAATAAGTTGCATAATTTAAAATAACGGGATTATGCACCGGGGCTTGTCTGTAGTGGTGTCTACAGAGTCAGTGGACTTTGGCTCTTACGAATCAGAGTTCGGAGCTTCAGCTAATTCAACAACGTTGGCCTGAGTTTCAGAAATATCCCCGTCTGGTTCCTAGATGAGCTCGTATATTCCATCAGCTAGCAATGTTGTTTCTATATGCAATGCAGTAGTTGCAAATTAGTGAAGTGCTTGAGTATAGCTTTCCTTCACTATAGAGTTGTAATTCAACCAATCAAACAATCCACAAAAGGATTTAATTAAATCCTTAAAGACACAAACAATACACAAAGAAAGAAATTTTTAAAAGCATGAACTAAAGTTCGGTAATGGGTTTACAAAATTTTTAAAGAGCTCGACATACTCCATAGAACACATGGCTCAAGGCTCACAAGAAAAACAATCCAAGAAATCAAAAGAGCTATATCTTACTCCTATTTTTAGAATTAGCTACACAAGAAATCAACCCAAATCCACCACATCAAACCGTAGAGCTAATCAAAAGGAACACAATAAAATTGATTTGGCATTTTTTTATTTGTAACACCCGGTTTATAAAAGAACATAAACCGAGCAATCATATACGTGCCAGGATCAAGTCACACGTATATACAACAGAATGAATAGTATATCATAGCACATATCACGTAAAAAGATATAATAAATCGAAATAGGAATGTTATTTATTACATTAATGACAAAATGTCTGATACAGCGGAAGCAAAGTACAAAAATACGAAAAAGACTCTCCGAAGCTGAAGCAGGGCGCCACAGGGACGTCGACTGGGAGACGAACACCTAGAAGTCCTCGTAGTCCTGGTAGCGCTGAGCGAACTCCCTCGCGTCGGCAGGAACTGAGCAGCAGTAGCGTATCCAAGAGGAAAAGGTAGAGAAGAGGCAAGAGTGAGTTCACAACTTGTACTCAACAAGTATAACACAAACTATGAGGCTCTAGGCTGGCTGACTGACTGCATTAGCTTTCAAGTCTTGGCATAATTTTATTAAAGCTATTTACTACTAGTTGATGAATTACCATTAACCCAGTTACATAGTAATTAATCAAGATTAAACATGATACTACTGAGAACCAGACTGAAACCAAGCCTCCAAGGTAACCCCGAGAGGCACCTCCCTCGTCGGAAGGAGACAACCCCACTAATCAAAAGGAGGATCTGGGCCGCTCATAACCGTGAGCACGGCTAGTATACCAGTTTTACACTCTGCAGAGGTTGCACATCTTTACCCACAAGTCGTGAGCTACGCTAGAGGTTCATCACACTTCCTTAGGTGAGATGACTAGCGACTCACTACGAGGCTGTTACAAAGAATCTCGTTGGTAAGGCGTAACCGCGAGAGTTAGGTCAGCGACGATGGGGCCCACCTCACGGGGGTACAAGCACAGGTACGCAAACCAAGCACAGACCAGCCGGAGGAGCAGGGACCATTGAAGCTTACTACTCTTGCCCCGCAGGTAAGTTACTCCAAACCAAAAAGACCTAATTAGTAAGCCAAGTCTATCCCATTCTAGCCTTGTGGTAGCGCTGTTGTCCCAGGTTGTCGCTCTATGAACCGGTCCTTATGGAGAGTGGCCAACCAGGCAGTAAGCACCGTGCTGGCCCCCTAAACCATGTTTCTATAAAAACCATCTTTTAACGAGACGTGAGCCACTCATCCACACAGAGGGCCACTCTCAGAATTAAGTTCAAGTAAACCATTAATCAATTTAATTACAAAGGACCATTAAGTGTTATAGCGCAGCAACCTAGCACAACTAACCAAAATGCAACCCAAAGGATATATATAAAGGATATAAAGTGGCTAGGAAAGTCCTTATAGGCATGCAGTATTAAAATGCAGTATGAAATTGTAATTAAAGGTGATAGGTTGTTCATGTTATACTTGCCTTCCTCGTACTGCTCTGGCTGCTGCTCAAACTGCTCCTGTAACACCCGGTTTATAAAAGAACATAAACCGAGCAATCATATACGTGCCAGGATCAAGTCACACGTATATACAACAGAATGAACAGTATATCATAGCACATATCACGTAAAAAGATATAATAAAGCGAATACGAATGTTATTTATTACATTAATGACAAAAATGTCTAATACAGCGGAAGCGAAGTACAAAATACGATAAAAGCTCTCCGAAGCTGAAGCAGGGCGCCACAGGGACGTCGACTGGGAGACGAACACCTAGAAGTCCTCGTAGTCCTGGTAGCGCTGAGCGAACTCCCTCGCGTCGGCAGGAACTGAGCAGCAGTAGCGTAGCCAAGAGGAAAAAAGTAGAGAAGAGGCAAGAGTGAGTACACAACTTGTACTCAACAAGTATAACACAAACTATGAGGCTCTAGGCTGGCTGACTCAACTGCATTAGCTTTTAAGTGTTGGCAAAATTTTATTGAAGCTATTTACTACAAGTTGATGAATTACCATTAACCCAGTTACATAGTTATTAATCAAGTTTAAACATGTTACTACTGAGAACCAAACGAAACCAAGCCACCAAGGTAAACCCCGAGAAGCACCTCCCTCGTCGGAAGGAGATAACTCCACTAATCAAAAGGAGGATCTGGGCCGCTCATAACCGTGAGCACGGCTAGTATACCAGTTTTACACTCTGCAGAGGTTGCACATCTTTACCCACAAGTCGTGAGCTACGCCAGTTGTTCATCACACTTCCTTAGGTGAGATGACTAGCGACTCACTACGAGGCCGTTACAAAGGACACGTTGGTAAGGTGTAACCGCTAAGGAATCAGGCTCCGCAACGATGGTAACCACCTCGAGGGGGTACAAGACACACAGACCAGCCTCGTAGCCTGGCCACCATTGAAGCTCACCACCCCCCATGCCCCGTCGGTAAGTTACTCCCGAACCAAAATGGCCTAATTAGTAAGCCAAGACCGTCCCATTCCAGTCTTGTGGTAGCGCTGTTGTCCCAGGTTGTCGCTCTATGAACCGGTCCTTATGGAGAGTGGCCAACCAAGCACTAAGCACCGTGCTGGCCCCCTAAACCATGTTTCTAACAAAAGCCAATTTTAACGAGACGTGAGCCACTCAAGCCACACAGAGTGCCACTCTCAGAATTAAGTTCAAGTAAACCATTAGTCAAATTAATTAAAAAGGACCAGAGTGTGTTATAGCGCAGCATCCTAGCACAACTAACCAAAATGCAACCCAAGGGTATATTTAAAGGATATAAACTGGCTAGGAAATCCTTAAAGGCATACAGTATTAAAATGCAGTATGAAATTGTATTTAAAGATGATAGGTCGTTCATGTTATACTTGCCTTCCTCGTACTGCTCCTGCTACTGCTCGAACTGCTCGGAAGAAGGCTGCTCCTGGTACTGGTACTGGGGCTCCTCAGATGGATCAACGTCTACTCACGAACACATGGCCAAAACAATGCACAAAAATAAGCATACAAGCAAACACTAACAAAAACTAAAGAACAGTACATCAATGCATAAAAACAGCGCACAAAACTACTCTAGAACTATTCTACGCATCACAACGATCGCGTGGATATAAAGAACGCTAAAAACGGAGCTAAAACGCGTATTCTAGGCTAAAAACTAGTTCTAGGGGCTTAATTGTAAGAAAACTGAAGCTTCAGGGGCTTTTCTGCTAAAACCGAGGACTAAAACGTAAATAAACATTAAATCTAAGGGCTAACGTGCAAAACCAACGGCTCTGGACGGCGGGTTTGAAAACCAGGAAGCTCAGGGTGTTAGGTGCTAAAAAACCGGACCTGGATCTAATTGTTTTTGAACTACCAGGGACGGCGGGTTTATTTCAAGCAAGCTGGGGGGCTCTTTAGCAAAAGAGCGGGCCGAACCGTTATCTTCAGATCTCGACCGCAGGATTCAGATCTGGCGGTTTGGATTTGATCAACCTACGATCTAATCTGGAGCGTCGGTTTCGGATCGGACGGCCAGAGTGCCTCGCGGGCGACGGCGGCGGCGGATCGCCACCGGAGCTCGGTTTTCCGCGGCGGCGGCTCGCCGGAGACGCCCAATCCGGCGCTCCGGGGGTCAAAACCGAGCGGGCTTGGGTCGGGGAGGATCTACGCGCTATGCGTGATCCACCCGTGGCCTTTACTGGGCTCGGGGAGGTCTGTGGCGGAGGGCGCACCGGCGATGGCGGGTCAGCGCGGCGGAGGCTCGCCGGCGCGAGTGCGCTGGGAGACGCCAAGGGCTACAGGCTACGGCAAGAGGCGCAAAAAAAGGAGGGGCTTGGAGTGCAGCTCACCGAGGGCTTGGGCGGTCGGATTACGCAGCGCAGATGACCGGCGGCGAGCTCGGGCGGAGGCGCACGGACGGAGTTCGCGGTCCGGTCGCTGCAGTTGCCGGGGCCGTGCATGGAGGCGTGGGAGTCGTTCCTGGCGCCCAGGTGAGGATCCTGCGCGGCTCTGGAGAGGACGCCGTGCAGCGTGGAGGCACGGCCACGGCGGAGCAGGGGAACGGCGCGGGGCGGAGCTGCGCAGGCGAGGCGAGGTTTTGGGTGGCGGCTAGGGCGGATGACGGGGTACGGGGGATCCGTGGGGTGCTATTTAAAGGCCGGCGGTTGACCTGGGCGTGCGCGCCCGGGATGGAAGGATCGCCGGAATTGTGGCCGGGGATTTCGGCCAGGGGGGCGGGGTTGTTGCGCTGCGGCAGGGGTGGAGCTGGCAGGCGGGACCCACTGGTCAGCGGGCGGCGCGCGCGGTGCGGGCGAAGTCAGGGAGGGCGCGGGCTGACGTGCGGGCCCAGGCGGTGCGGGTGAGAGGGCGGGACGCTGGGCCGCGCGGGGAGCGGGCGGAGGCAGGCTGCAGGGCGGAGCGAAACGGGCTGTGGGGGGTTGGCTCCACTAGGCTGAGGTGTGGGCCGAGCCGGGGCGGAGGCAGGCCGCGGGGCGGAGGCAGGCCGCGGGGCGGAGGCAGGCCGCGGGGCGGACCGGGTCGCAAGCTGGGCCGTGGAAGCGGCCGGGCTCGCTGGGCCTCGCGGGAAGGGAGGGGGAGGAACGGGCCGGGTTTTGACTGGGTTTTGGACTTTCTGGGTTTTGGGCTTTCTAATTTCCTTTCCTATTTCCTATTCTTCTCATTTCTTAATCTAATTCAAACAAAGTTTGAATTCAAATTTGAATTTGAATTCAAACCACACTCAAATAAAATTATGCACCAGCATGAATGCAACAAAAATTTAAACCTATGATAAATTTTAATTAATTAAGGAACAAAAATTAGATTAAATGCCAACTAAACACAATAAACCTTAGAAAATTTAACTAAAGCCAATTAATTTATTAATAAATGCTGAAGTTTAAAGTTAGGGTGTTACAGCTCCGAAGATGGCTTCTCCGGGTACAGGTACTGGGGCTCCTCAGATGGATCAACGTCTACTCACGAACACATGGCCAAAACAATGCACAATAATAAGCATACAAGCAAACACTAACAAAAACTAAGAAATAGTACATCAATACATAAAAACAGCAAGAAAAACTAAGCTAAAACTATTCTACGCGTTACAACGATCACGTGGATATAAAGAACGCCTAAATCGGAGCTAAAACGCATTTTCTAGGCTAAAAACAAGTTCTAGGGGCTAAACTGCGAGAAAACTAAGGTTCCAGGGGCTTTTCTGCAAAATCCGAGGGCCTAAACGTAATTAAACTAAAGCTTCAGGGTCTAACGCGCAAAAAGACAGGGGCTGGATGGCGGGTTCAATTTCTAGGAAGGTCAGGGGGGTCCTTGCAAAGTTTCGGGCATATCTGCAATTACTTTTGAACTACAAAGGAGTGCGGGTTGATTTGGCTAAAATCCGAGGGCTCTTTAACAAAAGGTGCAGACCGAAGGGGTATGCTTAGATCTGGATCGCCGGATCTGGATCCGAGGGCTAGGAATAGATCGGTGCGGGGTCTAATCTAGGCCGTGGACATCGAAACGGACGGCTCAGAATGGTTGGGGGTGAGGGCGGCGGCGCGCGGCAGGGTCCGCCGGAGTTCGCCCTAATCCGGCACTCCGGGGGTTAATTTGCTGTGGGGAAGGGCCGGGGAGCACAAATGCGGCACGGGTGATACACTGGGATCCCGAACGCGGGCCAGGGATGGCCGGGCTAGGGCAAACGGCGGTGAGGCGGTTCGGCGGGACATGGCATCGCCGACGATGGCGGTCTAGAGGGTCCCAAGGGCTACGGCTAGCGCCAAGAGGTCCAGAGCAGGTTCGCGAAGCTCACCGGGCTGTGTATTGAAGGAGGTGGCCGGCGTAGGGCGTTCGGCGGCGATGTCCGGCGGTGGCGCACCGGTGGAGCTCGTGGAGGGAGGTCGAACCGGGGTCGGTGTGGATCGCAGCAGGCCCGGGGAAGCTCCTGGCGGTCCTGTGCAAAGATTATGGGGGTAAGGGGGGCTCTGGGTCGCCGGCGGCGGAGAATTTGGGCGGCGGAGTTTACCTGCGGCGGCGCAAAGCTCTCCTGGCGGCGGAGCAGAGCGGGGGCGGCGCTAGGGTTAGGGTGAGGGGATGTTGGGGGTCGCGGGGCGCTACTTATAGGGCGGCGGGGAACCTAGGCGTGCGTGCTAAGGACGCGGCGCAGCGCGGGGATCACGGCGGGAAGGTCGGGGTCCGTTGGCACAGCTGAGGGGAAAGGGGAAGGTGACGAGGCTGCCAGGTGGGGCAGGCTTGTCAGCGGGGCGCGGGTGAGCGCGGGGCGCTGAGCGGGTGAGCGCGATGCTGGGCCAGCGAGCGGGAGAAGCAGGCCGGGCCGGTGTTTGGCGAGACGTGGGCCAGGCTGAGGTGAGGTGGAGTGGGCCCGTGGCATGGGGTGTACGCAGCGGGTTGGGCCGGATTCTGGGTTTGGGCTGGGTTGAGGGTCTTGGGTTGGGTTTCTATACTTCTCTTTTTCCTTCTCTTTTCTATTCCTTTTTCCTTTCCTCTCAACTCAAAACAATTTGAATTCAAATGAATTTGAATTCAAACTCCTCTACAAACAAACAAAACAAAACCATGCACCAGCATGAATGCAACAACAAAAATTTAAACCTATGATAAATTTTAATTACTTGAGGAACAAAAATTTGGGTTAAATGCCAGACTAACACAGAAAATCCTGAGAAAATTAAATAAAGCCAATTAAATTTATTGATAAATGCTGAAATTTAAATTAGGGTGTTACAGACCCTACCCCCTTAAAGAAATCTCGTCCCCGAGATTTAGCTGGGCTGGCTAGCAAAGAGATCTGGATATGTCTTCATTAGCTCATCTTCTCGCTCCCAAGTAGCCTCAGCTTCACTGTGATGACTCCACTGAACTCTGCACATCTTGATGCGCTTATTCCGAGTAACCCTCTCTGATGTCTCCAGAATCTTCACCGGATGCTCAGTATAAGTCAGATCTTCCTGGACATCTACTCCTTCCAGTGGTGCCTGTTCCTCGGGTACTCGCAGACACCTCTTCAGCTGAGATATATGGAAGACATCATGAACTCCTGAGAGGCTAAGAGGTAACTCCAGGCGATAAGCAACTTCGCCTTTCCGTTCCAGCACCTTGAATGGACCAACATACCGAGGTGCTAACTTCCCCTTGACATTAAATCTGCGGATTCCTCTCATCGGAGACACCTTCAGGTATACATAATCACCGACACTGAAAATCAGGTCCCTCCGTTTGCCATCTGCATAGCTCTTTTGTCTGCTCTGTGCAATCCTCAGATTTTCTCGCACAGCCTGAACCATCTGCTCTGCATCATCTATGATCTCAGGGCCAAAGAGCTGCTTCTCACCAATCTGATCCCAATAGAGAGGAGTCCTGCACTTTCTGCCATACAATGCCTTGAAGGGGGACTTCTTCAGACTGGCCTGATAGCTGTTGTTATATGAGAACTCAGCATATGAAAGGCACTTATCCCAACTAGTGCCATACTGAATGGCACAAGCTCTCAGCATATCCTCCAACACTTGGTTGGTTCTCTCTGTCTGCCCATCTATCTGAGGGTGATAAGCTGTACTGAAACGCAGCTTCGTATCCAAAGAATCATGAAGCTGCTCCCAGAACCGAGAAGTGAACTGAGACCCTCTGTCAGATATGATCTTCTTGGGCACACCATGCAAGCAGACAATCCGAGAGATGTACAACTCTGCAAGTCTAGCACCGGAGTAAGTAGTGTTCACTGGAATGAAGTGAGCAACCTTCGTCAGGCGATCCACTACTACCCATATGGAGTTGTACCCTTTCTGAGTACGAGGCAATCCAACAATGAAGTCCATAGTGATTTCCTCCCATTTCCACTCTGGAATCTTCAAAG
This sequence comes from Panicum virgatum, assembly GCF_016808335.1. Classification (NCBI taxonomy): domain Eukaryota; kingdom Viridiplantae; phylum Streptophyta; class Magnoliopsida; order Poales; family Poaceae; genus Panicum; species Panicum virgatum. Next base: position 36,651,495 of record NC_053137.1, read on the forward strand.
GCTGTAACAGACCTGCTGGCCTCTAATGCTCAGCCTTGACACGCTGACAGGTGTCACAAATAGCCACGTACTCTGCCACTGAATGCTTCATCCCATACCACCAGAAACGTTCCTTCAGATCATAATACATCTACGTGCTGCCCGGATGAATAGAATAAGCTGTATCATGGGCCTCACTCAGAATCAACTTCCGAAGATCCTTCACATCCGGAACACAGATCCGGTTCTTGTACCACAAGGTACCCTGATCATCCTCTCTGAAATGAGGAGCCTTGCCCTTCTTGAGCAACTCACGAATCTCCTGCAGCTTTTCATCATCTTTCTGATGCTGCCTGATCTCTGCCTCTAGAGTCGGTACTGCCTCGAATGCTGCACTGGAAGTATGATGCAAGAAGCCCAGACTCAACTGCTCGAACTCCTCGCATAACTCTGGAGGCATCTGGAAAGCCACGGCCATGTTGACATAACTTCTTCTGCTCAAAGCATCTGCTACAACATTGGCCTTGCCCGGATGATAGTGAATCTCCAGGTCATAATCCTTGACTAACTCTAGCCATCTTCTCTGTCGCATATTCAGCTCATTCTGCGTGAAAATGTACTTGAGGCTCTTGTGATCAGTGTAGATATCACACCGCTGTCCATACAAGTAATGCCTCCAAATCTTCAGAGCATGCACAACTGCGGCTAACTCAAGATCATGAGTGGGATAATTCAGCTCATGCCGGCGTAGCTGCCGTGACGCATAAGCTATCACTCTGCCTTCCTGCATCAGAACACACCCAAGACCATCCTTCGAAGCATCACAATATACCGTGAACCTCTTCGTCTGGTCTGGCAGAGTCAGGACTAGCGCCGTAGCCAACCTCTTCTTCAGCTCATCAAAGGCTCTCTGACGCTCATCAGTCCATACGAAAGCCACATTCTTCTCCAGCAAAGAAGTCAAAGGCTTCGCGATCTTGGAGAAATTCTCAATGAACCTCCGATAATATCCAGCTAAGCCCAAGAATGATCTGACTTCCTTCACCGTCTGCAGTGTCTCCCACTCGAGCACATCCTTCACCTTGCTCGGATCAACAGCAATGCCTCCCTGAGAGATAACATGACCGAGGAATGGAACCTCGTCAATCCAGAACTCGCACTTGCTGAACTTGGCATACAACTGATGCTCCCTCAGTCTCTGCAATACGAGTCTCAAATGCTCCTCATGCTCTTCTTCTGTCTTGGAGAAGATCAGAATATCATCAATGAAAATCACCACAAAGACATCCAGATAATCCATGAAGACCATGTTCATCAGATGCATGAAGAAAGCCGGGGCATTAGTCAAGCCGAAGGACATGACTGTATACTCATATAGCCCATACTTGCAGGTGAATGCTGTCTTCGGAATATCCCCAGGACGGATCCTCAGCTGAAAATAACCCGAACGAAGATCAATCTTCGAGAATATACGGGCACCTCGAAGCAGATCGAAGAGATCCTCAATGCGGGGCAGTGGATGCTTGTTCTTGATAGTGACTGCATTCAGCTCCCGATAATCGACACACATCCTCTTCGAGCCATCCTTCTTATCTACCAACAATAATGGAAAAGCCCAAGGAGAGAAGCTGCGACGGATATAGCCCTTGGCTAGCAACTCATCAATAGTCTTCTTAACTTCTTCATGCTCTATAGGTGCCATACGGTAGGGCCGCTTTGCAATAGGAGCTGTGCCAGGCAAGAGATCAATACAAAACTCAATGGCGCGTTCAGGCGGCATACCTGGCAGATCATCCGGAAAGACATCCGGGAATTCAGACACCACGCGAATACCGTCCGTGGGTCTAGCCTCCATCTGATGAAGAAATCCAGAAGGCTCCATTGCACTGATAACAACCTCTTGGCCACTGGAAGCTGATAGCAAGACAGTCCTTTGAGCACAATCTATCCGGACTCCCCACTTGGCCAGAGTCTCCATTCCCAGAATGACATCAATGCCCTTGGTGTCTAGCACCATCAGATCAGTACAGAACTCTACTCCCCTCAAGGAAACACTGACTCTCGGGCAGTAAGTGTGAGACCTCAACTGTCCTCCCGGTGAAGATACTAACAGGCACCTCTTTAATGTGCTAGTATGAATACCATGATGCTCGACAAAAGACTGAGTAATGAAGGAATGCGTAGCTCCAGTATCGAAAAGCACAGTAGCTGGATATGAATTAACCATGAACGTACCAATAACCACGTTGGGAGCCTCGGCCGCTGACTCGGCCGTCACGTGGTTCACCCTGCCCTGAAGTGGCGCCCTGGGCTGAGCTGGGCGCCCCTGCTGTCCCGCCTGCGCCTTCTGGGGGCAAGCGTTGGCGTAGTGCCCGGCTGGCTGCAGTGAAAGCAGGTGCGAGGGGGTCCCTGAGCCTGCTGTCCGGTAGGAGCTGCCGGACGTGGAGCCTGCGGTGCCGGTGGAGCAGCACGAGTCGGAGGTGCCGGTAACCTCTGGGCCTGGCCTGCCTGCGGCTGTCGAGGCGGGTACTGCTGCGGCCTCTGCTGGTACGGCTGGGGAGGCCGGTACTGCTGCTGCTGGTACTGCTGAGGCGGCTGGAGGTGAGGACGAGTGTTGCTGCCGTAAGCAACGGGGACAATCTTCCTCTTCTTGTCCTCCATCTCCAAGTGCTTGCGCTCAGTGTTGAGCGCACTGTCAACCAGATGGTTGAAGTCGTCGAAGCGGAGGTTGAGCAGCGCGTACTGGAGGTAGTCCTCAAGACCCTCCATGAAGTGCTCCTGCTTCTTGCGGTCATCTGCAACATCGGCAGGGGCGTAGGGAGCCAGCTGAAGAAAGCGATCACGATACTCCGTGACCGACATAGTCCCCTGAAGTGACAAAGACAGATAGATATCGAAAGATTAACTCAAGATTCATAAGGATAGAACAAGGGGCATTAGCTCAAAAGAAACCGCTGAATGATTATATTTAAGATTACCTGCTTCAGTGCAAGGAACTCCTTCTGCTTCATCTTCATAACGCCCGCGGGGACGTTGTGGCTGCGGAACCGCTCTCGGAACTGGAGCCAAGTGAGAGACTCGCGGTCATGAACTGGGTGGGACTCCCACCAGTCCAAAGCTGCCCCTCGCAGCTGTCCTGCTGCGTACAGAATTCGCTCCCGATCATCGCACTGGGTGATGTCCAGCTGACGCTCCACTGCACGGAGCCAGTCGTCAGCCTGAAGAGGGTCGGACGTGTGAGAAAACGTCGGCGGGTGACCCCTCAGGAACTCAGCACGCCTGTCGCGAGGCTGCGGCGGTGGAGGAGGCGGAGACTGAGTGTGAGCCTGCTGAAGAGCCTGAACAGTGTTGTTCAGGGTGGCCATCATCTGCATCTGGAGCTGGAAGTACTGCTCCGGAGTCAAAGGTGGAGGCATCGGGATCCCGGTCCCCTGGGTGTTCTGACCCTGGTTGTTCTGCCCCTGCTGGTCAGAACCACGCCTGGTGTTCATCATCTGTTTTTTGGACAAAAGATTTCACGAGTAAGGATATTGCAGGAATAAATTCAGATGGATATGATAACTCTTTGCGGAAAAAGACTCAACCATGATAAAGTAGGCAGGATAGAGTGGACTGCTTTACCCCCAACGATCTAACTCATTTTATTAATTAGTTAACTTTAACATAAGAGTGATTATCTTTAAACAAATTTAAACTACTAAGCTATGCAATCAACCAAAGATCCAAATCAAACATTTGCATAATAACAAGCAGACAATTTTCACGACTTAGCCGAGTTTAACATACAACTCGACTAACACAACGCGTCGCAGAGCGTGCTATCGTATTATTATAAAAAGGGTCACCTAGCTAGTACTCATGGTGGTCAGATGACTGATTCAGGCCAAAATCTACGAAAACTATTCTTCAGAGTGAGAAATCAAGGCAAAACGGGTAAAAAGTCATAGAAGTCAAGGGGTATAATAGCAAAATAGTTTCAGCAAGCAAGGATTGGAGAGAAGAAGTCCTAAAACTTGACCAGTTCTATCTAGGCTTCGTCCTACAGTCGATACGGCTCTGATACCACTCTGTAACACCCGGTTTATAAAAGAACATAAACCGAGCAATCGTATACGTGCCAGGATCAAGTCACACATATATACAACAGAATGAATAGTGTATCATAGCACATATCACGTAAAAAGATATAATAAATCGAAATACGAATGTTATTTGTTACATTAATGACAAAATGTCTGATACAGCAGAAGCGAAGTACAAAAATACGAAAAAGACTCTCCGAAGCTGAAGCAGGGCGCCACAGGGACGTCGACTGGGAGACGAACACCTAGAAGTCCTCGTAGTCCTGGTAGCGCTGAGCGAACTCCCTCGCGTCGGCAGGAACTGAGCAGCAGTAGCGTATCCAAGAGGAAAAGGTAGAGAAGAGGCAAGAGTGAGTACACAACTTGTACTCAACAAGTATAACACAAACTATGAGGTTCTAGGCTGGCTGACTGACTGCATTAGCTTTTAAGTCTTGGCATAATTTTATTAAAGCTATTTACTACTAGTTGATGAATTACCATTAACCCAGTTACATAGTAATTAATCAAGATTAAACATGATACTACTGAGAACCAGACTGAAACCAAGCCTCCAAGGTAACCCCGAGAGGCACCTCCCTCGTCGGAAGGAGACAACCCCACTAATCAAAAGGAGGATCTGGGACGCTCATAACCGTGAGCACGGCTAGTATACCAGTTTTACACTCTGCAGAGGTTGCACATCTTTACCCACAAGTCGTGAGCTACGCTAGAGGTTCATCACACTTCCTTAGGTGAGATGACTAGCGACTCACTACGAGGCTGTTACAAAGAATCTCGTTGGTAAGGCGTAACCGCGAGAGTTAGGTCAGCGACGATGGGGCCCACCTCACGGGGGTACAAGCACAGGTACGCAAACCAAGCACAGACCAGCCGGAGGAGCAGGGACCATTGAAGCTTACTACTCTTGCCCCGCAGGTAAGTTACTCCAAACCAAAAAGACCTAATTAGTAAGCCAAGTCTATCCCATTCTAGCCTTGTGGTAGCGCTGTTGTCCCAGGTTGTCGCTCTATGAACCGGTCCTTATGGAGAGTGGCCAACCAGGCAGTAAGCACCGTGCTGGCCCCCTAAACCATGTTTCTATAAAAACCATCTTTTAACGAGACGTGAGCCACTCATCCACACAGAGGGCCACTCTCAGAATTAAATTCAAGTAAACCATTAATCAATTTAATTACAAAGGACCATTAAGTGTTATAGCGCAGCAACCTAGCACAACTAACCAAAATGCAACCCAAAGGATATATATAAAGGATATAAAGTGGCTAGAAAAGTCCTTATAGGCATGCAGTATTAAAATGCAGTATGAAATTGTAATTAAAGGTGATAGGTTGTTCATGTTATACTTGCCTTCCTCGTACTGCTCTGGCTGCTGCTCAAACTGCTCCGAAGATGGCTGCTCCGGGTACGGGTCCTGGGGCTCCTCAGATGGATCAACGTCTACTCACGAACACATGGCCAAAACAATGCACAATAATAAGCATACAAGCAAACCCTAACAAAAACTAAGAAACAGTACATCAATACATAAAAATAGCAAGAAAAACTAAGCTAAAACTATTCTACGCGTTACAACAATCGCGTGGATATAAAGAACGCCTAAATCGGAGCTAAAACACATTTTCTAGGCTAAAAACAAGTTCTAGGGGCTAAACTGCGAGAAAACTAAGGTTCCAGGGGCTTTTCTGCAAAATCCGAGGGCCTAAACGTAATTAAACTAAAGCTTCAGGGTCTAACATGCAAAATACATGGGCTGGACGGTGGGTTCAATTTCTAGGAAGGTCAGGGGGGTCCTTGCAAAGTTTCGGGCATATCTGCAATTACTTTTGAACTACAAAGGAGTGCGGGTTGATTTGGCTAAAATCCGAGGGCTCTTTAACAAAAGGTGCAGACCGAAGGGGTATGCTTAGATCTGGATCGCCGGATCTGGATCCGAGGGCTAGGAATAGATTAGTGCTGGGTCTAATCTAGGCCGTGGACATCGAAACGGACGGCTCAGAAGGGTTGGGGGTGAGGGCGGCGACGCTGGGTCGCCGGGGTTCGTTTTCCGCGGCGGCGCGTGGCAGGGTCCGCCGGAGTTCGCCCTAATCCGGCACTCCGGGGGTTAATTTGCTGTGGGGAAGGGCCGGGGAGCACAAATGCGGCACGGGTGATACACTGGGATCCCGAACGCGGGCCAGGGATGGCCGGGCTAGGGCAAACGGCGGTGAGGCGGTTCGGCGGGACATGGCATCGCCGACGATGGCGGTCTAGAGGGTCCCAAGGGCTACGGCTAGCGCCAAGAGGTCCAGAGCAGGTTCGCGAAGCTCACCGGGCTGTGTATTGAAGGAGGTGGCCGGCGTAGGGCGTTCGGCGGCGACGTCCGGCGGTGGCGCACCGGTGGAGCTCGCGGAGGGAGGTCGAACTGGGGTCGGTGTGGATCGCAGCAGGCCCGGGGAAGCTCCTGGCGGTCCTGTGCAAAGATTATGGGGGTAAGGGGGGCTCTGGGTCGCCGGCGGCGGAGAATTTGGGCGGCGGAGTTTACCTGCGGCGGCGCAAAGCTCTCCTGGCGGCGGAGCAGAGCGGGGGCGGCGCTAGGGTTAGGGTGAGGGGATGTTGGGGGTCGCGGGGCGCTACTTATAGGGCGGCGGGGAACCTAGGCATGCGTGCTAAGGACGCAGCGCAGCGCGGGGATCACGGCGGGAAGGTCGGGGTCCGTTGGCGCAGCGGAGGGGAAAGGGGAAGGTGACGAGGCTGCCAGGTGGGGCAGGCTTGTCAGCGGGGCGCGGGTGAGCGCGGGGCGCTGAGCGGGTGAGCGCGATGCTGGGCCAGCGAGCGGGAGAAGCAGGCCGGGCCGGTGTTTGGCGAGACGTGGGCCAGGCTGAGGTGAGGTGGAGTGGGCCCGTGGCATGGGGTGTACGCAGCGGGTTGGGCCGGATTCTGGGTTTGGGCTGGGTTGAGGGTCTTGGGTTGGGTTTCTATACTTCTCGTTTTCCTTCTCTTTTCTATTCCTTTTTCCTTTCCTCTCAACTCAAAACAATTTGAATTCAAATGAATTTGAACTCAAACTCCTCTACAAACAAACAAAACAAAACCATGCACCAGCATGAATGCAACAACAAAAATTTAAACCTATGATAAATTTTAATTACTTGAGGAACAAAAATTTGGGTTAAATGCCAGACTAACACAGAAAATCCTTAGAAAATTAAATAAAGCCAATTAAATATATTGATAAATGCTGAAATTTAAATTAGGGTGTTACATTATTTTCCTACAATTTCCTAGGAATTTTTGAAGTTCACTGAAAAAGATTAAAAGGAGTTTGTTTCTTTTGCAGAAAGGACCCTGGAAAGTTTTGAATCCATTGCAATCAGGCCCTTGGTCGAGGTCAGAGGTGGGGGAGGGGTTTGACCGGCCGATTCCGGCGAGGGGGGTCGCCGGCGGTGAGGGCCAAGAAGCCATAAAGGATCAGTGGATCATTGCACACCTATTGGTGTGCTTGAGAGCCAGAGAAGGTGGCTGGAGAGGGCTCGTCGGCGAAGAGCAGAGCGCGGCGGCTATGCCGGAGATAGAGCCCGGCCAGGGCCATAAGTGGATTAGCTAGAGGAGGGACTCAGGGGATGAACACGACCAAGGAGAGGTGAAATCGGTGGCGGGGCAAACTTCTCCATGGGCGGCTGGCGAGGTGGCGTGCAGAGGAGTCTTCGGGGCGGTGTGGCGCGAGGCTAGCTGGCCAGGCAGAGACGGTTCAAGAGGCGGCTGCGCTTGCGCTCGACGCGTGGGGCGGCGAGGCGGTTCAGGAGGTCGGTTCTTGTGGCGGTTGTGGCGGAACCACCCAAAACTAATGGGCCCGGGTGCACTGATCGTTTTTGCTAAGCAACTCTGACCCAATTTGGCACTCACCGGTAGTTCCTCGAGTGAAGCCTCAATAAAAGCCACGCTATTCTAGGATCAGTAGACAACACTCACACGAAGGTGAGCCCAGAGATTACAACACAGAACATTTCATACATCTCAGAGTGATTGCAGCGGAAAGGGAATTTATTACAAACCATGTTCAGAGCAGCAAAGTACTACAGAATTCCAAACTACACAAATTATTCAAGTCTCATTGTTCAGCGGAAGCATTAAAAGATAACTAGCGACATAACGTGACGCATCGATAAAGCCCGTACGAAAGCATCACTCAGTGGGAGGGTGGTCAGCACCAGCTGAAGGGCCATCCCACTCGACAGACCAACCCGGAGGCAAGGTACACGGCCAAGTAAGACTTGCAGTCAGATCTTCAAAGTTAGTACCTGAAAAAACATTGCCACAAGCAAGGCTGAGTATACTAATACTCAGCAAGACTGACCCGTCTCCGGATATATCATAGTCCGATAACTAGACATGCAAGGCTTTTTGGTTGGTGGGGTTTGTTTTGCCAAAAACGCCACTAAATGTTGATCCTTATTTTCAGATTTTATTTAGCCATCTTCCAGTTGGATTAACCATTCTAAGTTTGCATCTAACTCTACACAAACATGGTAGAGCAACCATTTAATCAACCAGCAGTATTATCATCATCATGTTCCACTTGTTACTCTGTGTGACTGAAAACATTAAGCAATCTCATGCCGTGAGAGGCGGACGATTCTGAATCGAATTTCAACATGGCCAGGGGAACCTAACACACACGCATGGGGATCAACTTCGCTCCCGCCCACGCAACTTTTCCCCTTTCTTTCCAGTCCGTGGATCCGAGTCACCCTCCCCGACTACATAGTCCGAACACTCTGCACCCGTACGTCCGGACAAAAATAAAACCTACTTCTACCAAGAGGGTGAAGGGTCGTTCCAGTCGCCGGTCCAATCAGGTACTTAAGCTTACCGATTACCATATTTCTCGGCATGTGGCTAGTACTTTCAAACACTTAACAAAATGAGCCACACACCGCGACCTTAACCATTTTTTACTACACCAGTGGGGTATCACAACTACACAACCCCGCCCGTTGTCCTTATATTTCAGCAGGAATTAAAGTCAGTAAAATTCCTATTTGCTCGCGAGAGGCAGGAAACCCCTCGACTTCTACCATACCTAATTAGCATGGCAACTAGTCGATAAAAAGATCCGGGTATCAAACATAGGTACCTAGGGATCATGCATCTAAGGTTTTCGATCAATGCCTAGAAAACTTAAATGCAGAAATAAAATTATTACAACACATTATAAAAAGCTAGATGAATAATAACTCGGAAAATAGTGGGATTATGCACCGGGGCTTGCCTTCTTGGGCACTGTCAGGTAGAAAAACCTCTGGGGCTTGGCCCAGGCCTTGAGATAAGTTAGCACAGTTCAAATTAACCTCCTGATCAACACGAGAGTCCGCGGGTACCAGTTCGTAGTCACCATCCGCGAGATTAACCGTTTCTATATGCAATGCAAGATTATGAGTTACTCAAGGATAACGATTTCTTTCCTTCACGATAAAGTTGTAGTTCAACAAAAGTTAATTCAGTGATGATCTCAACATTTCATTTCATGGGCAGTCATTTATGGAGTAGTAAGCACAACTATGTTTCTTCATGAATGAGTGTGGGGTTTGGTTTTCCTTTTATCATTAAAACATAGCATGATTTCACTATTTCATATCAACAAATCTACTCATGAGCTAGTGATGAAAAATTTAAGTAACCCAGATCAGATACTCTAGCATCTATGGTATAAATTTCAGCATCTAACCATAAAGCAATTTATCATAACTTATTCATGTAAGTAGATTACTCTAGTTGCTTCACCTTTTTGTACAGAACGTTTGACATGGGTTCTGGTGCTACAAATTTTACGGGAGCATCTAAAAAGTATCTGCTCAGTAATGTAATTGTTTCGGATTTTATTCACTTATACAGCAGAGGTGACAAAAAGAACAAATTTAGCAAGCCATTAACTGAGATTAAATCTACAGAGAGTTATACTAGGGATATGGTTTCCAAATTTTTACCAGAGCCTAGTCATAAGGTAAACATACTCCACAAAAATTATCAATCTTTATATCATCAAGATAAATTAGTTATGCAGTTAACTTAACATGAGTTAGCATAAATTTCTCAAAGTCATTTGACCAGGACTGCAGGTGAACTTTTTATTATAGCGAGAATAAACTCTAACTAAGAACATGTCCAAAAATCATGATCAGAAATGGTGTAGTTTACTCAGAACAAAAATAGTAAATCTAACCATGAGATACTAAGCATGATTTTTAATTAAAGCAAAACTCAGTAGCTATGGCTCCAAATTTTCAGGCAGGATCACAGAACCAAGATGAGACTTCAGAAATAAATATAAATTTTTCTGAGCATAAAAACTATATATTATGAATTTAAGTTTATTAAACAAGCATAAATCATGGTATATAGCAAATGAACTCTAATAAATCTGAAATTTATGGATTAACAAGGTTTCAGTTACACATGCATGTAGTAGAAATTCTAGAGCAAGTTTATGTATATATTTTCTAGTATTAAATCGAGAATGTCAACAATAGATTAGAGAATCTTGATTGTTCTTTCATGATAACTATTTTGGTTGGGTGCCATATTTTTACTGTGAGCTTAATATTCCATTAGTGATAACATATTCAAAAATCAAGGTCGATTGTTGAGTGGAACTTCCTGAACATGCTTGGGTTGATTTTCTTATTCTTTTTCCTAGATTAAATTTGTAGAGTTTCTGCAGATTTGACTGTTACAAAACTTGTAGATCTTATTACCAGGATTCCAGATCAGTTGAGTTTTCCTTTTTACGATTTTTTGTGATTTTTTTAGCATTTTAGAAGTTCACTGACATACATTGGAATTCTTGCAAACACACCCTTGAGTGAAAAAAACAAATTACAACCGGGTCCTTCGCCGGCCTTCTCCGCCGTTGCAACTTGCCGGTGGTGTTCTGTTAGGCAGGGCTTACCGGGGCTGCAACGGGGAGGCGTGTGAGAGAGAGAAGGTCGAGGAACACCCACCCTTGTAGCCGTTCGGGTGGAGGATGGTCGGAGACGAGCTCGCCGGCGCTAATGGCGGGGAAGATGTTCGGGTCGCCGGCATTCTAGGCGAAGGAGGGCTCGGGGTAGAGGAACGTGGCGTGCATGAGCACCGCGAGAGAGCGAGGAAGCTCCTGGGGTAGCCGTCGTGCACGGTCTACCTCTGGTTTGGCCGGTCCGCGGCGAGCCCGAGCTCGCCGGCGGCGGCGCAGAAGGGGAACGGCGACGGGGAGGTGTTTGGGCTCGATTCCGCACGCGTGGAGCTTAACTGGAGGGTGGAGAAGCTGCTGGGGTGGATGGATGGAGCAATGTGAGGCTGTGGTGGCCGGTCCGCGCGAGCTAGATCTTGCCGTCCATGGCGGACGGCGGATGGAGGGAGAAGGAGGGGAAGTCGCGCGATGGCGGGGCTCTGGGGCTACTTATAGGCCAGAGAGCACCTGGGCGAGGGGAGTGGCATCTGGGGAGGGTTGATTTGGTCCCCGACTCGACGGCGGGCGGGCGGAGCGAGCAGCGGCACTTCGCATGGGGGGGCGGCGTGGCGGCTCGAGAGGGCGCCAGGGACGCGTGTTAGCGTGGGAAGGTGCCAAGGGGCAAGCCAGGTGGCGCTGGAGGGCTTCCCCGGGTCCATTTGGCCGCGGACGCACCGTGGACGAGGTCCACCGGCGGCGTACGGCGGGCGGCGGGCGGCGGGCGAAACAGAGCAGCCGGGAGGAGAGAGATGGAGGTGAGGGCCTATCTGCAATTTCTAAAAGTTCAGGGACCTCTCAGTAAACTAAAAATATCTCCTACTTAGAGGGCTCAAATGAAAAGGTGTTGAAGACCAATTTTGCATAACTTTTCAAGATCTACAACTTTTGTGTTATGCAAAATTTCATTTGAAACTCACATTTTGAGCTATTTATAAATTTTCAAACTTGCACAAAAGGGTTTTGGTTTTATTCAGTTTTTTATTGGTTTTTGGCTGAACTTCAATTGAGCACATGTCAATTGAAGTACCTCTCATGAGCCAACTAAAATTTTGTGCACAATTTTGAATTGAAAATTGAGTAGCTTTTCACTCCTTTTTCTTTCTCCTTTAATTTCTTTTGGATACTTTGACTTTTACTTGACCTCTCCTCTTTGAATTAATTTCCCACATTTTTCTTTTAAGTTTAAATGAGGTATAGTGATCTGTATTTAAGTGTACTGACACTTGAGGTGTCACAGCTGTCGAGCTCGCCGGAAAAAGGAAACAACGGCGGCGAACTACGGCGCTGTGTGGAGAGAGGAGGAAGCTCCAACAAGGGAGAAGGTGGGTCCAGGAGGAGCCAGGGAGGTCAGGCGGCGCTCCAAACAGCGGTGCGGGTGGCCGGTGGGCGGGGGAAACCCGCGGCGGCGGCACTGCAGAGCTCCGGGGAGGCTGGAGGTAGGAGATGAGCTGGGGAGGAGTTGTTTGTAAAATGTGAAAAGTTCAGGGGCTTGAGTGTAAACTAAAATTTGCCACTGAACTAGGGCTCAAATGAAAATGTGCCCAAAACAAAAGTTCTTCAATTTTTCAAGATCTACAACTTTTATGTTGTGCAAATTTGCACTAGATCAAAGGATTTTAAAATATTTTCAAAAGTTCAAATGAACTTTAATTAATAAAAGAAAACACTTTTTGATAGAAAATTCACAACAATTTTGGACTAAAATGCAATAAAGCTGCCAAAGTAATGATTACAAGCACATTTGCAAGAAATCCCTTCATAAAGTTAAAATTACTCCCTAAGTCCAATTCTTTTGGAAAAAGGGATTTATAATTTTTCATAATTACAAATATACCCCCGACTTTGCACTAAAATTTTTTAACTATCAAACAAAGCTAAACACAAAGTTCACACATTCAACTTTGATCTAAAGGCTAGACACCTGAAGTGTGACCTTCCCGCCTAAATGGAATCTCGCCCCGAGATTCTAGAATAAGAATGGACTGGGATGTTAGGAACCTGGATTCGTCCTAAGGAAATCAGGAAAATTTCGTTGGAGATAGTGCTCGGTTTCCCATGTAGCTTCTTCCTCGGTGTGGTGATTCCATTGGATCTTATACATTCTAACATTTTCCCTTCTAGTACTTCTTTCCTTACTGTCGAGGATTTTTATTGGATACTCCACATATGATAGATCTGGCTTTACTTCAAAGTCTTGTTGCTCAATAATTTCTTCAGGGACTTTAACACATTTCTTGAGCTGGGAGATGTGGACGACGTCATGGATGGCTGCTAACCGAGAAGGAAGTCGAATTCGGTAAGCCACTAGTCCACATATTTCGAGGATCTCAAAGGGTCCAATATAGCGAGGCGCTGACTTTCCCTTTAAGCCGAACCGCTGAACACCTTTGGTTCAAGATACCCGTAAATACAAGTGATCCCCAACTTCAAATTGCAACGACTTTCTCCTCTTATCTGCGTAGCTCTTTTGTCTGGATTGAGCGGCTTTAAGATTTGCCTATATAACTTTCACCTTATTCTCCACCTCAGTTACTAAGTCAGGTCTAAAGATTTTACGCTCTCTGGTCTGTGACCAACTCAAAGGAGTTCGACACCTACGACCATATAACGCTTCAAACGGTGTCATCTTCAAACTAGACTAGTAATTGTTGTTGTATGAGAATTCTGCTAGCGCCAGACATTTATCCCAATTCTTGTCATATTGAATGACACACGCTCTGAGCATATCCTCAAGTATTTGGTTTACCCGTTCAGTTTGTCCATCAGTTTGAGGATGATAAGGAGAGCTACGAATCAACTTAGTTCCAAGAGAAGCCTGTAGCTGTTCCCAGAAACGTGCAACAAATTGTGCTCCGCGATCAGATATGATCGTTTTGGGTACACCATGAAGACGAATTATTTGATCAAGATAGATTTCCGCATACTTTTTAGTGGAGTAAGTAGTATGCACTGGAAGAAAATGAGAAGTCTTGGTCAATCTATCAATGATAACCCATATGGAGTTGTGCTTCTGCGATGTGTTGGGTAAGCCAACGATGAAGTCCATACTAATGTCCTCCCATTTCCAAGATGGAATTGGCAGGGGTTGTAGTGTACCTGCTACCATGATATGACTGGCTTTAATCCTCTGACAAACATTACACTCAGAGACATACTTAGCTATTTCCCTCTTCATTCTGGTCCACCAGAAATGCCGTCTAAGATCCTAGTACATCTTGGTACTACCAGGATGAATGGAGAACTTTGAGAGGTGTGCTTCATCAAGAATTTGTATTCAGAATTGATGGTCCTTGGGAACAACAATGTGATTGTCGAACCATAAAACTCCCTTGTGGTCCAGATGAAAACACTTTTACTTTTCTTCGCCCTGGGCTAACTTTTGCTTGATAATCTTGATACCTTCATCATGTAGTTGAGCCAAGATGACGCTATCTTGAAGCATGGGCTCCATTGCTATGTGATTCAAACTCCCTTGTGGAACCATCTCTAGGTTCAATTTCCTCATTTCATTGCATAGAGTCATGTTGAATGATTCTGCCTCTGTGCAATGGCAATGTGATTTATGGCTGAGTGCATCTGCAACCACATTTGCTTTGCCAGGCTGATAATGTACTTCAAGATCATAGTCCTTGATGAGCTCTAGCCATCATCTTTGCCTCATGTTTAGATCAGCTTGGGTGAAGATGTACTTAAGACTCTTATGGTCAGTGTAGATATTGCAATGGGTTCCCATAAGATGATGTCTCCATATCTTGAGAGCATGGATAACTGCTGTTAACTCAAGATCATGAGTAGGATAATTCTTCTCATGAGTTCGAAGTGCTCGTGATGCATAAGCAATTACTCGGTTGTCTTGCATAAGTACGCATCCAAGTCCAGTGCCAGAAGCATCACAATAAACATCAAATGGCTTGGTATTATCGGGTGGAGCTAACACTGGGGCAGTGGTTAGTTGCACTCGAAGAGGAATGCTTCTTCACACTTATCATCCCAAACAAACTTAAATCATTTCTTTAATAACTCCGTCATAGGTTTGGCTATTCTAGAGAAGTCTGGGATGAAACAGCAATAATATCCAGCTAAGCCAAGAAAACTTATTATCTGATGGACTGAAGTAGGAGGCTTCCAATCCATTACTTCCTGAACTTTGCTTGGATCAATGGATATGTCTTCACTGGAGATAGTATGTCCCAAAAATTTCACACTATCCAACTAGAATTCACACTTTGAGAATTTAGCATATAAGCGATGATCCCGTAATCTTTGAAGAACAACTCGCAAGTGGTTAGCATGATCCTCTTCATTCTTGGAATAGATTAGAATGTCATCAATAAAAACAACGACAAACTTGTCTAGTTCTGGCATAAACACCAAATTCATAAGATACATGAAATAAGCCAGTGCATTGGTAAGGCCAAAGGACATAACCAGATACACATAGAGTCCATATCTGGTAGAGAAGGTCGTCTTCGGTATGTCACATGACTTGATTTTGATTTGATGGTAACTGGAATGAAGATCAATCTTAGAGAAAACTCTAGCTCCGGCTAACTGATCAAATAGGATATCAATGCGTGGAAGGGGATACTTATTCTTAATTGTTACCGCATTGAGGGGTCTATAATCCACACATAGCCTCAAGTTGTTATCCTTTTTCTTCACGAATAGGGCTGGGCAACCCCAAGGTGAAGCACTTGGTCGAATGTAACCCTTGTCCAGAAGGTCTTGAAGCTGAACCTTCAATTCTGCTAATACCTTTGGTGTCATTCGGTAGGGTCTTTTAGAGATATGAGCTGTGTCTGGTTGTAACTCAATCACAAACTCAATATCTCTATTAGGAGGTAGTCTGGGCAAGTCATCCGGAAAGACATCCGCATACTCGCATACTACCAAAATGTCACCTAGTTTGATATCTTTCATGGAAAAAGTACAAGGAGTGATGTACTCTTGTGATAGAAGATAAAGGGTAGTGGCTCCTTGGTATGGTGAATCAATCTCAACAGCTCGGGAAGAGATATCTAACAGTACTCTATGTTGGGTCATCCAGTCCATACCCAGGATAACACCCATACCTTCTAGACTTAAAGAAATCAAGTCGTTTTAATCAACTTACTACCCAACTGAATTGGCACACGTCTAAGGATTTGATTGGAAGCTATTTTACCACCCGGTGTGGTAATCATGTATGGTGCCTTAGCATGACTAGAATCCAATCCTAGTCTTGCCCCACATTTAGCACTAATAAAACTATGGGTTGCACTAGAATCAAACAGTATGATTGCAGGCTTATGATGGATAGAGAATGTGCCCGTCATAATTGATGCGCCCTTCGGAAGTTCAGCAAGAGTAGTAAAGTTGATCTTTCCTTGCCGTACTTGCATGACTTGCTTTTTACCCTTGCCTTGGTTGTTCTGATTAGAATTCTGACCTCGGGCCGATTTCTGGTTTCGGGGATAATTTCTGGCGAAGTGTGCAGGACTTCCGCAGGTAAAGCAACGGTTGTTACCATTCACACGGTTGGGCTATTGAAAACATGGCCTTGGCCCAGACTATTGCTGTTGAGGCATGGGAGGTCTAGCGGCTCCTTGCTGCTGGGGTGGCCTGAAAACCCATCTGCATGATGGAGGATTTCTTTGTGGGGCCCTGGGAACTGTATTCTGCACCAAACGATACCTTGGTGGCTGCGCACCAGAAGGTCCAGTCGGTGCCTTC
The DNA here is from genome assembly GCF_016808335.1 of Panicum virgatum. Lineage (NCBI taxonomy): Eukaryota > Viridiplantae > Streptophyta > Magnoliopsida > Poales > Poaceae > Panicum > Panicum virgatum. The sequence goes on from NC_053137.1 coordinate 36,668,235, forward strand.
CTCTTCTTCTCAGCACGATGCATTGTAATGCAATCATCCTCAGTGATGGCCATATTCACCAGCTCATTAAAACTGTTGGGGCAGACAAGGTTGAGACGCTCCTTGAGCTTGGTGTTAAGACCACAACGGAAATGATCCTTCTTCTTGGCATCACTGTCTGCATGATGACCGGCATACTGGCACAGATGATTGAAAACCTGTGCGTATTGAAGCATAGTGCGGGTTCCTTGCATAAGCGCCAAGAATTCATTTAACTTCTGCTCCAAGAGTCCCTCGGGAATGTGATGCGCCCTGAAGGCAGTCCTGAATTCTTCCCAAGTGACAACATGATCGACGGGCAACATGGCACGATAATTACCCACCAGATGCGGGCGGTGCCACATAGCTGCTGGGCGGCAAAGAGGGTCTTGTTCGCTTCAGAGCATGGTACCGGTAATAAAGCGAACTTCGATTCTATGGTCCGAAGCCATGCATCTGCATCCATGGGCTCGTCGGTCTTGTGAAACAGCGGGGGCTGGGTACCAAAGAAATCTAGATAACCAGGTGTAGGGGGAATATGATCATCACGTCCTCGCTGCTAAGAGAGTGGCTAGTTTTACTGCCCCTGCACTAGTTGACGTAGCAGCTCGGTTTGCAAGGCCATAACTTCCGCCAAATTAGGAGGTGGCGGTGGCGGTTGCTGAGACCCACAAGCCTGGCCATGGCTAAACCCTTCCGGGGTACCACGCGTTGGGCATACCATCTGAATCATGGAAGATATCCATTAGATCATAGTTTATCTTTACTTCCATTATCAAATGGTATAGTCCAAAACATAGTACATCAAAAGAGCACAAAGACAGTTGTAATTAGAATGATATTGATTGTAACAACACACACATCTCACATTCTATCCAACCAGTTCAGCTCAAAATGTAAGGAATGACAAAGTTTTCACAGGGACATAGCCATTTATTCCAAGCTTCATGTTAGAGTCATATCAGTGGATATGCTACAACAAGTTGTGCTTCCCTCCAGGCTATCTTACATCACTCTCTATTTACATACTTCTATTTCTAAGAGAATTCAAGCCTAAAAGCTTCGACGATCTAGAAATCATCGAGGTTGCCGACTGAAGACTCGCTGCCAAAGGAAAGGTCACTGCTCTGAGCTTTGGGCTCTAGACTTCGTGCTCAGAGTCAAGGTTAGAAACTCCTTCAATCTCTTCGGGGTCTTCTTCTTCATTTCCCTCAGGCTGGACCGGAACATCGGGTGGCATTAGCGGCACTTGAAGAAACTCGATGTAAGCATTAGCATCCTCAAGCTTCGAAGTAAGGTCCTGAACCTGCTCCTGAAGGAACTCTATCACTATGTTGCGCTGGCTGATAATGGCATCATTCTCAACTATTTGGTCCTCTCGGTGGCCTATCGTCTCCTCACGTTGAGCTATCACCTCGTCCCAGGCGGTAACTGTTAACTGAAGCCCTTCCACCTGAGCAATTTACCTATCCAGCTTGCTATGGATGACCTATGCCTCACTAGCCAAATGGATAATGCCGCGGCGCTGTAGCTCCTGATGGCGAAGCTGGGTATTCATAAACCTAATCATCAAATGCACCGTATCTCCCGCTGAGTCCCCAAGTAGGTGTGCATAATGCTCCACCCTAAAAGACCACTCGGGGTCGTGGTAGTCCGCGGCGGGGAAAAGGCCGATAGGGTACTCTGCCACTTCATTGGGATGCTGCTCATAGAAGGTAGTAATAGCCTCTAAAGCTTCGGCTTCAACAGTGTCGACGAAGCGGTACCCAAATGCCTCAATCTCTATAGGCTGCCAGTGAGCTCGGAAAGGGTGCTATGGCATGGTCATCTTCACAGTGCAACAGGTAACTCCTTTCGCTGTATACATGAAGCAGTCATACTGTGGCGGCTCCGTGTAACCAAAGAGCTGGAGAGACTCCCACAGAAGACGAGGAAAACCCTCCCAGTGGAGTCCGTTGGTGTAGGCGTGACCCGCACCATCCAGAGATGTGCCTGAAACATCAGCCATCTGAAACAAGAATCCAAATGGTAAGATGTCGCCAAAAAGGGACACAAAAAGCTGTAGGATATGATTCATTGAAACGAAAAGTTTCAAAAGAATAAAAAATGATCAAACTATAAAAAAGGCTAGTTGATCACTTGAAAATTCCTTGAACAAAAGATCAAGGTGCAAAACTTGATCTAAGCTCAAGTAGTTTACCTCTCCTAGGGTCAATGAAATCTAGGTTTTAGAACAAGGCACTCACCAATTTCTCACTAACCAATCAATCAAGATAAGCACTCTAGAAATCCTTAAAAAGATGTTCAAGCATTAATAACTTGAACAAGAAGCATAACATTCAAATTTTTAACAATGCATGCACGTTCTATCGTCCTCACAACCAACAATAACTTCCAAATACATTTGGTCTTATGTGGTTAGTTTCGGTGGCGTAATATAGATACATCTCTCTCTATATCATCTAGTTGACAGATCCTAAACATTCTTAACCTATCAAACTATAGTTAGTGTACCTACAGAAAACACATAGCATATATATATATATAACTAATAGCCACCTTATAATACCCATATAAACATCACCCTAGGGCTTTACGATCTAAGCACAATCCTTAACGAGTCCAACGCAGTTTTGTAAACACTTTGTTGAGCATATCTTTTATTCAAAACCTTTCTAAGGTTTGTTGCACCATCATGAGTAAACTTGCCTTCTCAGATACCAGCTGTGGTAGAACCACTTCAAATTACACCAGCTTGAGTGCGCTAAACATTCAAACGCACCTTCACCGGTATAATCATTGGTCTGTCGGGTAACATCCCGATGTAACCACTGAATATCCGATCGTAACACAAGTATACGTCCCGCACGATGGCGAGTCAGAGATACAACATTCCACAATATTTTACATCACATAGATAAGGGGTGTAATTTACATCAGAGTTTGAAGCTAGAAAGCTGAAGTTCTAGCTTTTACAAACTTATTCAAAGGAACTTTAAAGAGGTTTAACAGTAACTAAGTGTAAAAGAGAAGTTCTGTAGCGGAAAAGTAAAACACGACTATACACAAACGTCGTAGGGTAGATGCCATGATAAGCCTGAGCATGACATCATTTAGCCGAGTCATAGCTGGTCGGAGATGATTCCCATTTCGTAGACCAGCCAGAAGGTAAAACACTAGGCCAAGTCAAACTAGTATTTTGGTCCTCACAAGTCATTCTTGAAATCAAAGTCACAAGCAAGACTGAGTATGCTAATACTCAGCAAGACTAACCCGACTAAGGGTATATATTGCCCTTTAACTAGATATGCAAGGATTGTGAAGGTTCTGGGGTTTCTTTTGCTGAAAAGCAACAAAGAGTAGGTCCTTAATTTCTTATTTTAGCTTTCAGATTCTAGTTTTATTTACCATTCTAGGTAAGCATCTATCTATACAAACATGATAGAGGAATTAATTTCATCCAACCATATTGAATATCATATTTTTTTCCACTTCTTACTCTATGTGGCAAAGGGATCAAGCAGTCTCAATTTCTGCCAGAAACGGACGATTCTGAATCGAATTTCCAACCTTGCAAGGGTAAACCTAACACACATGCTTGGAGCACTGACAAGTCACTCCCAAGCAACTGTTTGCTTTTCATTCTGGTTTATGGATCAGGGCCACTCTCCCCGACTACAGAGAACCACCACATCTCTATAGCCGCGGTGTTGCAACATAATTTAACTTCCTATCTCTAAGAGAGAGTGGAAGGTATGTCCATTTGCCGGGCCGATCAGTTACTAAGCTTACCATGTACCATATTTACGGCATGTGGCTAGTACTTTCAAACACTTAACCACCACTACCACACACTGCGGCCTTAATAATTTATCAACACATACGGATTTCAACATGAATCTCGTAACCAAATCCGTCCATGATCCTTATAGTGATGGCAAGAATATAAACAGTCAACTCCTATAAAGCTCGCGAGTGACAGGCAATCACTCGACTTTTACCGGTCCTATTAGCATAGCATCTATTCGAACTCAGATCTAGTGTTCAATCAATAGGTACCTAGGATTATGGATCTAAGATTTTCATTCAACTCCTATAACTTAAATGCACAAGTACATAATAAAAATAAGTTGCATAATTGAAAATACTGGGATTATGCACCAGGGCTTGCCTGTAGTGGTGTCTATAGAGTCAGTGGACTTTGGCTCTTCCGAATCGGAGTTCAGAGCTTCAGCTAATTCAACAACGTTGGCCTGAGCTTCAGAAATATCCCTGTCTGGTTCCTGGATGAGCTCATATGTTCCGTTGGCTAGCGATGTTATTTCTATATGCAATGCAGTAGTTGCAAATTAGCGAAGTGCTTGAGTATAGCTTTCCTTCACTACAGAGTTGTAATTCAACCAATCAAACAATCCACAAAAGTATTTAATTAAATCCTTAAAGACACAAACAATACACAAAGAAAGAAATTTTTAAAAGCATGAACTAAAGTTCGGTAATGGGTTTATAAAATTTTTAAAGAGCTAGACATACTCTATAGAACACATGGTTCAAGGCTCACAAGAAAAACAATCCTAGAGCATAGGATATAAATAAAAAGAGCTATATCTTACTCCTATTTTTAGAATTATCTACACAAGTAATCAACCCAAATCGACCACATCAAACCATAGAGCTAATCAAAAGGAACACAACAAAATTGATTTGGCATTTTTCTGATTTTCTACAATTTCCTAGGAATTTTTGAAGTTCACTGAAAAAGATTAAAATGAGTTTGTTTCTTTTGCAGAAAGGACCCTGGAAAGTTTTGAATCCATTGCAATCAGCTCCTTGGTCGAGGTCAGAGGTGGGGGAGGGGTTTAACCGGCCGATTCCGGCGAGGGGGGTCGCCGACGACGAGGGCCAAAGGGCTAGAAAGGATCAGTGGATCATGGCGCACCTATTGGTGTGCTTGAGAGCCAGAGAGGGTGGCCGGAGAGGGCTCGTCGGCGAAGAGCAGAGCGCGGTGGCGGGATTGCTCGTTGGCTGGGATGCTCCGGTGAGGGATTGGTGGCGAGAAATGGTGGATGAGTTTCACGGGATCAAGACAAAGCTCACTAGGGGGTTGTAGTGGTCGGGGTATGTCTAGAGCGGCGGGTCCACAGTGAGCGGGGCTCGCCGGAGTTGGAGAAGAGGTGGCAGTGGCTATGCCGGAGATAGAGCCCGGCCAGGGCTATTTATAGGCCAGAAGTGGATTAGCTAGAGGAGGGACTCAGGGGATGAACGCGACCGAGGAGAGGTGAAATTGGCGGCTGGGCAAACTTCTCCATGGGCGGCCAGCGAGGTGGCATGCAGAGCAGTCTTCGAGGCAGCGTGGCACTAGGCTAGCAGGCCAGATAGAGGCGGTTTAAGAGGTGGCTGTGCTTGCGCTCGACGCGTGGGGCGGCGAGGCGGTTCAGGAGGTCAGTTCCCGTGGCGGTCGAGCTTGCTGGAAAAAGGAAACAACGGCGGCGAACTGCGGCACTGTGTGGAGAGAGGAAGAGGCTCCAACGAGGGAGAAGGTGGGTCCAGGAGGAGCCAGGGAGGTCAGGCGGCACTCCAAACGGTGGCGCGAGCGGCCGGTGGGCGGGGGAAACCCGCGGCGGCGGCGCTGCAGAGCTCCGGGAAGGCTGGAGGTAGGAGATGAGCTGGGGAGGACTTGTTTGTAAAATGTGAAAAGTTCAGGGGCTTGAGTGTAAACTAAAATTTTCCACTGAACTAGGGCTCAAATGAAAAAGTGCCCAAAATAAAAGTTGTTCAGTTTTTCAAGATCTACAACTTTTATGTTGTGCAAATTTGCACTAGATCAAAGTATTTTAAAATGTTTTCAAAAGTTCAAATGAACTTTAATTAATAAAAGAAAAACACTTTTTGATAGCAAATTCACAACAATTTTGGACTAGAATACAATAAAGCTGCCAAAGTAATGATTACAAGCACATTTGCAAGAAAGCCCTTCATAAAGTTAAAATTACTCCCTAAGTCCAATTCTTTTGCAAAAATGGATTTATAATTTTTCATAATTACAAATTTACTCCTGACTTTGCACTAAAAAGTTTTAACTATCAAACAAGGATAAACACAAAGTTCACACATTCAGCTTTGATCTAAAGGCCAGACACCTGAAGTGTCACAGTGCTTGTGTTCAGGGGGAGCGTTGCATATGCTTAGGGGGAGCTTGTGAGTTATGTGCTCTCTTTTGCTATTTTGTCGATTATGTCTTCTTGTCTCTATTGTGTTGAGCCGTTGCCCATATCTTTGGGGATCAAGACTTTTCCAAGTCGATTTGGCATTTGTGATGCCTCTCATGCAAGTGACTTTGATCTTGACATTTATGCGGCATTTGTTCACTTGAATATGAGTTTTTGCTTATTTTTTATCTCTTGATGAGATTTTCAGCTTTTGGCTCTCAAACCATTTCATGTGTTTTAATGTTGTGAACACACTCATCAAGGGGGAGATAATGTGAAATCAAGTTGATATGAGCCTTGATTTGACAGTGATGAGCTTTTGTCAAAACTGTTGAAATGGGTTTGATGGCATTTTAGGTGTTCTTGAGCAATGCGAGATTTTTTATGTCCCTTTTGCTCTTGTGTCGGCTGTGTTGAGTTTTTACCTCTTTGCTCTTCTGTCGACTGTGTTGAGCTTTTACCTCTTCTTGAGGAGCCGGATTTTGATTCGAACTTTCAATTTGCACATGATCGATGTTGAGCCTTTTCTGCCTTTTCTTGAGGGATCATGTGTTTTGTCTCAGTTGTGTCGAGCTTTTGCTCTTGTCTATGGGAACTAAGACTTTTCATTTCGAGAGATATTGTGCTTGCCTTTTCTCTTGGCTTTTGGATCTCTTGGATGAGCATTGTTTTCATTCTTTTTCTTTTAATCTTTTTGATTTGATGGATTTGTGCTGGGTGTTGTCAATGCACTCATCAAGGGGGAGATTGAGGACCAATGGTGGTCACCCTTGGATGATGAGTGATTGACAACATCATGTGGATTTGATGTATCTCTTGGCTCATGATGTGCAGGTGTAGGATGCGGCATGGAGGTCGACAGCGCATGGTGAAGGTCAGGCGAAAGCTTCATGCTGAAGGATCGTGGTGAAGGATGGACGCGAGTAGGCTCGGAGAAGCGAAAGGTTCATGCCGAGGGACCAAGACGGTGAAGGGTGAATGCGAGTAGATCTGGACCGAGGGACCCGAGGAGGTCGTGCGGAGCCATGGGCAGTCCATGTTGGTGTTTCTTATGCTCAATAGGATATGGATTCCGCAAGTGCACTGAATCACCATTGTAGCACTTCACCTTGGAGTATTCCAGGGTATCGTAATTTTCCTCAGGGAAGCACTATGGTAAAGAGTATCGAAGAATCGAATGACAAACTTTACTAGAGATATCAACCGACTAACTTAGTGGGGGTAAGCCGGATATGATAAGATAATGGCCAACGAAGACCGTCTGACATAGGAGACTCTAATTCTTAGAGAGGTAAGCAGTTGGGAGGACAACGAGCGAGAACGACTCCTAAAACACTTCTAAACTATCGAGCTAGCCTCTCTAGACTAAACCTTGCTTCTAACTAGTTATTGGGAACCTAGAGCTTACTTCGACGGCCTCAGAGAAGGACTCAGACTGGGGTGAGAAGGGAGTCCAATGGCAGTCGGCACTACTGCTATTACAGCACACGAACGTGGTGGACTACAAGGAACAGACTGGGCTGTCACCACCTGCTGCCTACCACAATGGTACCGTGGGGTGGAACACACTTTCTAGCTAACACTAAGCTCGGACACCACGTCGGTACTCGGTGTTAGAATTTCTCTTGTCCCCCTCAACCTAGGGGCCTAACTTGAGTTCCCTAGTCCGGGCGAGAAAACCCGCAAGGTAAGATCCCGATAAACGAGAAAGATACAAAGCCTAAGATAAAGGAATTACTTCCGCACACAAGTACGATAACTTGAGAAGATAACTAATGCATAAAGTAAAGCTGACTCGAAAAGATAAAGAAGATAACTATATTGATAAATGTCAAAGGAAAAGATACAAGAGCTTATACCCGACTTTCGATGACGACTCCGGAATCCCGAGACAAGCTCGACTCGACTCTAACTCCCAACTACCTAACCTACTCTAGAAAGTAAAAGTGAGAGAAGAGAGCTCCTTTTGTGTGTGTCTCACAAGTGAGGGGTGGAGGCCTATTTATAACACTCCAAGGTCAGTTCTTGGCAGGTAAAACACATAGCGTCAGTGGTAAGCAGTTGTAGTCGGTGTGCTTAACTTCCACGCCAAAGCTGAATTCGAGACGCTACAAAGTGGGGCCGTCCAGCCTCCCTTAGGCCGCCCGACCTGGGATCCTCTCCGTTCGGCGCCGACCTTCTCGTGGACACTCCTGATCTTCTCTAGATGTCAGTGTAGGTTGCATTGGTTCAAAGCTGAAAATTGTAGGCTGGCCGGCCTCCCCTAGGCTTGCTGGCCTAGAGTTGGCACATCTCGGCCCTCCATTTCACCGACATCTTGATCAAAGGGTGCATGAAGTCCATAGTGGTGCTCCGGTCCAAAAGATCTCGGCAAGTGCTGAAAATGGGTCCTTTAATCCATGTGCTAGGCCTTTCGGTCATAACTTTTGTATTTGCTTGTATATCCAGTGCATAGGGGTCCATTGGAGGGCTCTTAGTGGTCTTGTGGCAAGGCAAGATGTGTTTGGCAGAGGTGTTGGGCCGACCGGCCTAGGCGAGGCCGGCCAGCCTGCAGCCTTTGCGCAACACGAGTCCGAAACTTGTGATTTGCATAACTTTTGCATCCGGACTCCGAATTGGGTAATCCAAGTGTCCAATTCAATAATCTTGACGAGCTCTTCAACATGGCAATGTCAAATTTTGCATTTGACAATGTTTATAATGGTGTCATCTTATATCCATGTTTTGCCATCCTTGTACATGCTCCATTTAGTATTGTTTCCTGCATATTTTGAGCATAATCCTGCAAAACATCTCAAACCACCAAAACTTGTGGAATTTGTTAGGACTAGGTAAAATATGTATGGAACATGGTGCAAAGCTCAATTTATTCCCGAGAGGTTGACGGTCAAAATGGGAAATAATGGCCGTCAACACCCCCACTCGAGCAAAGGTAAAGCTGAGGCTCAGTGGATCAGGAGTTGCATCAATGCTCATACCTTGTAGAAACCTTATGCACAACATATTACTCTAACCCATTTGTACTGTTAATGAGTTGGCTCATATCTTGGTTTCTGGTAGATGGTGCTTATTGGCATTTCGTCTTGGGCAGTTGAGAGACTAAACAACCTTTATCAGAATATTTCCTGCTTTCTGTTCAGGTTCTTATCTCGGAATATTTTGCAAGTTTTCAAAAAGTGGTTTAAGATTTCCCAATGGTACTCTCAAGCCGCTCAAGATGTATGATCCTCGCCATGGTCAGAAATTTTGACCATCTTCTTCCTAGTCTAAGGCTGATATGTGGAGTTTTGGGTAGGAAGAGTAGCGTACCTTGGTTACTTGTGTTGCCGAGCCGAAATGTGGTTCGCAAAAGGTATGGTACTTGATCAAATCCCGATCTTATGGAAGGTAAAAATGTTCTGGGTAGAGGGAGGAAATGGACTCACACTTAGAAAACAATTGGTCTTTTTATTTGAGCTCCTTATTTGAGCTCTCTTGAGTAGAGGTATGGGTCCTGTCTCTTTTTTTTCTTGAGTTTTTTTTAAGGAAGATGACCCATACTCCATGAGGATAGAGTTGTTGGAAGGGAGCATTTCTTGGATAGACCATTTGAGATGGATAGGCTCACTGTGGAGATTTTTTGTTTTGTTGTGAGGGGAATTGTCTGGCGAAGGATATCAATACCCGGAGTAGGTGATTGACATGCCAGATATTTTGAGGCTAGCAAAACAATAGGTACGCAAAGGAGAAAGATCGGTAGATGGCAAGTACCTTTTTTGAAAGGACTCACTATTCGGCAAAGCTCAAAATAACTCAAGATAGCTTAAATCGGTTCATATGATAAAACATTATGGCTCTGGTTAGGACATGTAAACCAAAGAGGAAATCTTTACCATTTTTTTAAAGAAATTCCGAGAGGTTCCCTACTAGAGAAAACAGTTTTATTCTGATTCGGGTTATCTCAAATCTCACAACAACTTAGACTTGGAAATCAAGCTAATGCTCCCACTCAAACCAGAATTTTAGTGATATTTCCATGAGCCAACATTTCAAGTACTAGGAGAGAAAAAGGTTGTATACGAGGTATTTGCAAAGCATGGAATGAGCAACTATTTATCATCTCCATGATAAGAGCTTACACGGATTTCCACGCATATGTGTTGGGAGTTTTATTCAAAGCATGAAAACCTTTTTTGTCTTATTTATTTATTTTGTTTTTATTTTTAGTTTATTCTCTCTTTTTTTGAATTTTTGAAAGACTCAAACTATATTTTTTAAGGACACAAGATGAAAGGACAGGTTGGATGACTTACCTTGATACAATGGCACCTCCCCCCCAAAGTTGAATGAAGCTCAGTAGGTCTGCCATCTTGGCCGATTTTTTTTGTATGCAATGCAGAATTGAAAGAATGCATTTGTGATAATTTAAACATGCCATGATGTGAAAGGGAAAGCTATGCAAGAAGATAAACTATCCTATATGCAAATGCAAGAATGGATAACTACAACGTACCTCATGGCAAGGGCTCTATTTTCTCGTCCCGAGCGAGACTATCCATACCTTGGGTTCGGTCGTCGTCACCTGATGGAGACGGTGGCGACACTTTCCTCCGTTGTTGGCAGAGTTACTTCGATTTCTTTCTTCCCAAATTCTAGAAATTTCTTTCTTCCCAAATTCTAGAAATTTCTTTCGTTGGATGTTCCACTTTGTGTTCTGTTGGTTATACACCTTGATCTCCTCCCGAGTTCGAAGATTCTCCATGAATTCAATGAGGGTAGAGTTGGATAGGGTATATGGCTTCTCCAGCACTTTCACAAATTCCTTCCAATTGAAACTTTTGATCTGTGAGCATTGTTCATCCTTCGGTCTGAAGCTGAATCTCTCCTTCTACCCATTGATGTTGAGTTGGATTACTCCAACTCCCGTATCAATGTGTGTAGTTGTCATACTCAAGAATGGCCTCCCCAATATGAGAGGGATCTTGGTGTCGACTTCCATATCAAGAATGACGAAATCAACGGGGACAAAGAAATTCCGTATTTTCACCGGAATATCCTTGGCGATCCTCGCGAGATGACGAACCGATTGGTCTACTAGCTGCAAACATGTGGTAGTAGGAGAAAGCACATGATGGTTAAGTTTGTCATAAATTACCTTTGGCATGACGCTGATGCTTGCTTGCAGATCGCAAAGAGCGTGCATAAATTGTTGAGCTCTGATGGAACATGTGATGGTGGGGCATCCTGGTTTCTTCTTCTCCAGGAGAGGGTTAAGTATAGTTGTGCTACACTCATCTGTAAGCTGCACAACCTCGGTGGTTGGCAGGACCCTCTTATTGCCAAGAATATCCTTGAGATACTTGGCGTACGTGGGAACCTGCATAGTATCAAGAAGTGGTATGTTGCCATAAAGCTTCTTAATTACCTCAACGAACTTGCCGAATTGCTCGCCGGCCACCAGCCTCCTTCATCGCTCTAGAAATGGTAAAGCGGTTGTATCGTGACAGTCCCGTGAAGTTCTAGGGGGTTCCATGGGGTCTTCCTGGGTAGCAATGGTGTTGGATTCTTCGGCCTCCTCCAGCACCCCATCTTCAGCATCGGTATTCCTAGCGGTTACCGTCTTTCATCGTGTTCCTACATCCTGCAGAAGATGTGGTCTCTATGCAGATTGTCTTGCCCGCACAGCTACCGCATTCACGCTTTCTTTCGGTTTCACTTCCGGTTTCCCAGATAGCTCCCCCGTGTTATGGTTACGACAGGATGAGGCCAGTTGAGTCACTTTAGTTTCTATCAATTCATTGAGACTCAACTGATTTTTTAATAACAGTGTTAAATCCATCTAGTTGCATAGCCAAAGATTCAAGAATTTTATCATTAGAGAGAAATTTCTTACTAATGTTGTCATTGATTTGTTTTTGTCCGTACATGAAGTCTTTAAGCGAGGGCTGAAAACTGTTATTAAAATTGTTACCTTGTTGTTGGCCGAAGGGGAGGTCGGGCTTAGAATTCCAACCTTGCTGAGGACGGCAGTCTAAGTTATTGGGAGTGTCATTCCCAATGGAGTTCTCGTCCTCTTGAGTGAACGAGCAAGATTTGCCCGATTGTCAAGTATTGCCACATTTCTCACATGTCATCCGAGACTCAATCTGGTTAACCTCCTGGTGTGGAGATTCCAACTTTTTCATGAGAAGATCCATCTTGGCCACCAGCCTGTCGACACTGTCAATTTCATGTATTCCTTTTGAATGGGCCGGCTGCCTATCTGCCATCCAACTCTAGTTGGAAACAACCTTGTTGATGAGCACTCTAGCTCCAGTAACATCGAGGGAGAGGAATGATCCTCCCGCTGCTGCGTCCATGTGATCTTGCGATCGCTGGTTCAGGCCATGGAAAAAGTTCTAAATGATAAGCCATTCTTCCATGCCATGGTGTGGGCATGCTGTAATGTATTCCTGGAGATGTTCCTAGGCTTCCGGGACTGTTTTGTCTTGGAGTTGTTGAAAACTAGAAATCCTGTTCCGAAGGGTGTTGGTTTTGCCAACCGGAAGATACTTGACCAGAAAAGCATTGGCGCATGCATCCCAAGTGTCGAATCCTTCCTTGAGGGTGTAGAACCACGTCTTTGCTTTCCCAAGCAAAGAGAATGGGGACAGTCAAAGACAGATATTATCCATCGTAGTGCCTTTTGGGTTGATTATGCTGCTTACTTCCAGAAAATTTTGAAGATGAGCATTGGCATCCTCTGATGCCTTTCCACAGAAGGGACTTGCTTGGATCATGTTGACAAGACTAGTCTTGATCTCAAAGCCATCAGTGCCTTGGTCATTGACCAGTCAAGTAGGGATATGGCTATTGGACGGGGCTGAGAATTGACAGAGTGTCTTCTAAGCCATGGGTATTGAAGCTGGTGTTGTCAAACCTTGATCCTAAGAAAATTCCTTCTGGTAGGACGACTATGTGTCAAACAATTCACCCAATTCTTCTAGATCTGAGTTGAAGTGATATGGTAGATCAAATCTGGTCCTGCACTGCTCTACAGAAATCACAAAGATACCGAGAGCAATGGTAATCCCACTAAAATTAGCGGTGATAAATTAGTAAATTTTATCAAACTATTCGACAATATCATTAGCCTATTGCTTCCCCGGCAACGGCGCCAGAAATGCTTGTTGGTGTTTCTTATGCTCAATAGGATATGGATTCCGCAAGCGCACAGAATCACCGCTGTAGCACTTCACCTTGGAGTATTCCAGGGTATCGTAATTTTCCTCAGGGAAGCACTATGGTAAAGAGTATTGAAGAATCGAATGACAAACTTTACTAGAGATATCAACCGACTTAGTGGGGGTAAGCCGGATATGATAAGATAATGGCCAACAAAGACCGTCTGACATAGGAGACTCTAATTCTTAGAGAGGTAAGCAGCTAGGAGGACAACGAGCGAGAAAGACTCCTAAAATACTTCTAAACTATCGAGCTAGCTGTGACAGAACCGCCCGAAGAAATCCGACTTAAGTGCGCTAACCATCAACGCAAAGGCAATTAGGTTTAACTCGCACCTCGACCGGAAGACCACGGCAGTCCCTCGTGTAAAGTCAAGATATAAACCACTTAATTTCCAAGATCGGCAAAGCAAACATAGCCCAGACGAAGGCCGGACCAGAGATTACAACAATTCACAGTTTCTTACATCACAAAGTCTTGACTGAAATTCTTACATACCAAGTTCGAAATCATAAAAGTACTTCAAGTTCGAAAACATTAAACTGGTTAAGAGTTCAAAATGCAGCGGAAATAAAACGAGTTCTAAACAACGATACAAGATGTCACGATGAAGCCCGTACGTGACATCACTCGGCATTGTCATCATTGGCCGGAGTCGGATCCCACTCCACCGACCAACCAGGAGGGAGAGTGCGTGGCCAAGTCAAACTAGCAATCATGTGCTCAAAAGTCTCACCTGAAACAAAGTAGAGCCACAAGCAAAGGCTGAGTATACTAATACTCAGCAAGGCTTAAATGCATAGGTACCTAGTATAATGCAACTAAGGTTCCAAACAACTCCTTTTAACTTAAATGCACAAGTAAATAGGAACAATAAATTACATAAATTGCAAATAAATAGGTCATGCTCCGGGGCTTGCCTTCCTGAGCGTAGTCAGCCTTGGGCTCTTCCGAACTTTGGTTTGGATCTTATGCAGCTTCTGTTAGATTAACTTGAGCTTCACGCTTCTCACTCTCGGACTCCGGCACCAGCTCGTACGTACCGTCAGCAAGAGTAGTCGAATCTATATGAAATGCACATACATGAGCTATTGTGATGATAACAAGTTATTATTTATCTCACTTATAAAATTGTAATCCAACAAAACTCAAGTTGGACAATAAAACACTTTCATTTTTCATCTCATTGGGAATTGTTTATCGAGTATTAATTATCGTGGTTTAGTTCATAACAGAACTAGGGTGATTTTCCAAAACGCCACTAATTCATTCCTAGTCATATGACATGTGCGAGCTAGGTATAAAGTAAAAGTGGAGTTAATCACATCCTCTGGTCATGAAATTTTCACACATGGTAAGAAACTTAATTAACATCCTACTATAAGAATTTCAGTAAGTTTCATGCAACAGAAAAAGGATGATAATTATTTTACATAGCCACTGCTAGAAACAAGATTAATTTCTATAGAACAAAATAGGTAAGTACTAGAAATGAAAATTTAACTGAGTGTTGATGATCCTATTATGAGCCTACTGTAAAATTTTCAGATTTAAAGGAGCAGTTCACTAGGCATGAAAAATTTAACAAAATAGAGCTGCATGGAACAAAATTAATTTTCACAGCTAGTTCTGCTGAGTTTAATGGGCTCAAACTTTACGAGAATCATTAGGTACTCAAATTAAAGCTCTAGTAAAAATATCAGATTTTTCTAGGCAGAGAAACTATTTTTCTTAGTTTAGTGCATTTATTCATAGCATAAATCACTTGAGCATGTTCTGCTTGGGTAAAAAGTCCCTACATTTTTCTAAAGCATCTAGGTAATAATTCAGAAGCACTGCAAAAGTTTCAGCTTATGGTTCATGGTGGAACAACATGGAAAATTGAACATATTTATCCTAGGCATAAATCAAGACCTAAATAAAACCTATAGCTTGGTGTGTAAACTGGCCACCAAATTTTCACACAAGTCTACTCCCATAACATTAAACATACTGACCAAAAATGGTATACGTGCACTGGATAAAACTTGAGATACAATAGAAGCTACCCTTCCTTTGTATTTTAAATAGAGCAAAAAATATTGAGCACATGAAAACGTGCATGTAACAAAAGTTGTAGATCTAGTCACAAGGAACTCAGAACAGTTGAGTTTGCATTTTTCCAATTTTTCCATGAATTGATATTGATTTTAAAGGTTTGCTGTTTCTGGAAAGAAAAAGAAAAGAAAACGAGATCTTGCATATAGGCCCCTGGGAAGATTTGGGGGCTTCCAATCCAGCCCTTGGCCGGAGTTGAAGTAGGCGAGGCGGCAGGCGGCCGAAATCCGGCGCATGTGGTCACCGGCGGCGAGGGCCTGGTGGGGAAGAGGATAGAGGAGGTCGAGGTCTACCACGGGGTGTCTTCGATTGAGCTCGGAGTCGTCAGAAAGGGGTGCGCCGGCGGCTCTGGGCGGAGGCGAGCGGGTCGGGGAGCTTCAGTGGGCGGTGGGGAAGGTGTCTGGGGTGTCGATTTGGGACGAGGTAGGGTGGAGGAGGGGGCTTCGCGGCGGCCTAGAGGGCTGCGGCGGCAATGGCTGGCGGCGGTGCTCGTTCTGGGCACAGCGAGCTCAGCTTGGGGCTCTGGGAAGGAAGGAGGAGTGGGAGGGGCGAGAGAGCTTCCTCGCGAAACAAATGGGAGAGGGGGAGGCGTGCTGCAGGGGAGGGGCGTGGGTGAAGGCTCAGCGCTCGGCCGTGGTGGCCTGCAAGGCCGCGCGCGGTGCACCGAAGGGCTCGCGCATGGCGAGCGCGTGGAGAAGCTGATGGGACGGGGCGAGGGCGGTCAAAGGCCAGTCGGGGAACTTGGTTGGAACGGGCTTGGCGCAGCTCAGGGCGTCAGGCATCGCCGGCCAAGTGGCCGGCGGCCTCTGCTCGGCTCGGCAAGAAACAGGAGAGGGAGTAGAGAGAGAGTAGAGGGAGGATTTAGTCAACTCAGTTTGACTTCCAATTTCTCCAAAAAAATGAACTGTGCTTGAAAAACTTTAAATACAAAAGTTGTTCAAAATTTTATTTCCTACAACTTTCATTTCAGGCAAAACTTCATTTGAACTTTTGTTTGCAAGATAAAATTGAAACTTACTTGAAAATGATAAACGATTCATTTGAAATTCAAATTTATTTTGAAATTTTGTGTGGCAACTTGAAAAACTTTGAACACGAAAGTTGTTCAACATAAGAAAACCTACAACTTTGATTTTAAGAAAAATTTCATTCGACCAATATTTTAAAAGTTATTTTCAAAGCCTGTTTGTCACAATTTGAATTAAAACACTATTTTCTATGCATGTTGCTAATTTGAAAATCAAGTATTCTTGCAAAATTTCAAACATCACCTAGAGTGCCTATCCATACATTTTACTTGTCATTTCATGGGGAGTGTGGAAAATTTCACCAACAACATATGAAAGATGCATTTTACATGTGCATACACATATACATGCAACGATTTAATTATTCTTGATTAATGATGCATGATGATAGGTTTAATTCCTCTTGATTACCATTTTAATTACCTGGGCTGTCACAGCCCACCCCCCTTAAAAAGAATCTCGTCCTGAGATTCGGACAAACGACTAAGTGCGGAAAGTGCGGTACCTTTGATAGAATCGAGAAAACCAGGGAAGTTTTGATTGAGGTAGCTTTGAGTTTCCCATGTGGCTTCTTCTTTAGTGTGATGGCTCCAATGAGCTTTATACATTTTAACTACTTTTTGTCGAGTACTTCTCTCCTTTTGATCAAGGACTTTGAGAGGATATTCAACATAAGAGAGATCTGGGTCCACCAAGATTTCTTGTTGTTCGATAATTTCGGTAGGAACTCTGACACACTTCTTAAGTTGAGAAATATGAAAGATGTCATGTATGGCGGATAGCTATGGAGGAAGTCGCACTCTATAAGCCACGGGTCCACATACTTCAATGATCTCATAAGGGCCAACATAACGAGGAGCTAGTTTCCCTTTTACTCCAAATCGTTGTATACCCTTAGTTGGTGAAACTCTAAGATAGACGTGATCACCAACTTCGAATTGTCTTGACTGTGCCGCCTTAAGGTTTGCTTGAATTACCCTAACTTTTTCTTCTGCCTCAATTACTAGATCGGGCCCGAATATCACTCGTTCTCCAACTTGCGACCAGCTCAAAGGAGTATGACACCTGCGACCATACAAGGCCTCAAATGGTGCCATTTTCAAACTCGCTTGATAGCTGTTGTTGTATGAGAACTCTGCTAGAGCTAGACATTTGTCCCAACTCTTGTCATAATGGATGACACAAGCTCTCAACATGTCTTCTAAGATTTGATTTACCCTCTCGGTTTGTCCTTCGATCTGAGGATGGTATGCTGAACTTCGGATTAGTTTGGTTCCAAGGAAGATTTCAATTGCTCCCAGAAGCATGCCACAAACTGAGCACCACGATCAGAAATAATGGTTTTGGGTACTCCATGTAAGCACACAATGCGGTCAAGATAGATCTCGGCATACCTCTTAGCATTGTAGGTAGTATGTACCAGAATGAAATGTGCTGATTTTGTGAGCCTATCAACAATAACCCAAATGGAATCATGCTTTTGAGAGGTGTTTGGCAAACCAACAATGAAGTCCATACTAATATCTTCCCATTTCCATGACGGTATAGGCAGAGGTTGAAGTGTACCAGCTACTTTCAGGTGACTGGCTTTTACCCTCTGACAAGTGTCGAATTCTGTGACATATTTAGTGATTTCTCTTTTCATCCTAGTCCACCAGAAGTTTTGTTTTAGGTCTTGATACATCTTCTACTACCCGGGTGAATAGAGAATTTCGAAAGATGTGCCTTATTGAGAATTTGCTTTAGGAGCTCATGATTTTTCAGGACGACTATGTGACTTTCAAATCATAGAACTCCCTTGTGATCTTGGCGGAAGCATTTATATTTTCTGTCCCCTTGAGAGAGTTTTTGTTTGATGATCCCAACACCTTTATCCTGTAATTGTGCCATGATGATTTGGTCATGAAGAGTTGGTTCAATGGAGATGTGATTCAAAGTGCCTTGAGGAATCATTTCTAGATTGAGCTTCCTCATCTCGTGGCATAGTGTTTTGCTATAGGATTCCACGGATAGGCAATGGCAATGAGCTTTGTGGCTTAGTGCATCCGCTACTACATTAGCCTTGCCTGGGTGATAGTGCACCTTAAGATCATAATCCTTGATTAATTCTAGCCATCTTCTTTGGCTTATATTTAGGTCGGCTTGAGTGAAGATATATTTGAGACTCTTGTGATCGGTGTAGATATTGCAATGAGTACCCATAAGATAATGCCTCCATATCTTTAGGGCATGAATGACGGCTGCTAACTCGAGGTCATAAGTGGGGTAATTCTGCTCATGAGGCCGAAGAGCTCATGAAGCATAAGCAATGACTTGGTTATCTTGCATAAGCACACATCCAAGTCCAGTACCCGACGCGTCACAATACACGTCAAAGGACTTGGTGTTATCAGGTTGAGCTAAGACAGGTGTGGTAGTCAACTGCTCTCTTAGAGTGTGGAAAGCATTTTCACATTTTTCATCCCACAAAAACTTCACTCCCTTCTTCAATAGTTCAGTCATAGGCTTAGCAATTCTGGAAAAATCCGAAATGAATCGGCGATAATATCCGGCTAAACCAAGAAAACTGCGAATTTGATGGATGGAAGTAGGAGGTTTCCAGTCCATCACCTCTTGTACTTTGCTAGGGTCAACGGCTATGCCTTCACTGGAAATAGTGTCGCCCAAATATTTTACACTATCCAGCCAGAACTCACATTTGGAAAACTTAGCATATAGCTTATGGTCTCTGAGGCGTTGAAGAACAATGCGTAAGTGTTTAGCATGGTCCTCCTCATTCTTGGAATAAATAAGGATGTCATCGATGAAAACCACAACAAATTTGTCCAGTTTGGGCATGAATACTGAATTCATGAGATACATAAAGTAGGCAAGTGCATTGGTGAGGTCAAAAGACATGACTAAATATTCATAGAGTCCATATCGTGTGGAGAAGGCCATCTTAGGAATATCACATGAGCAAATCTTGATCTAATGATAGCCAGAGATCAATCTTTGAAAAGACTCTCGCACCAGCCAATTGATCAAAAAGAACATCAATGTGGGGAAGTGGATATTTATTTTTGATTGTCACCGCATTGAGAGGTCGGTAGTCCACACACAACCTCAAACTATCATCTTTTTTCTTTACAAAGAGGGTCGGACAACCCCAAGGTGATGCACTAGGTCGAATGAAATCATTGTCTAGAAGTTCTTGAAGTTGAGTTTTCAATTCAGCCAACTCCTTAGGTGGCATTCTATATGGTCACTTTGAGATAGGGGCAGTGCCTGGCTGCAACTCAATAATGAATTCAATGTCCCTATCTGGTGGCATTCCTAGCAAGTCATCTAGAAAAACGTCGACATATTCGCATACCACCAGGATTTCTTCTAGTTTGGATTGACTCATGGCAAATGCACAAGAATTTATACACTCTTGGAATGGCAAATAGAGAGTAGTGGTTCCATGGGTTGGGGAATTGATTTCAACAGCTCGGGAAGGAATCTCTAAGACCACTCCATGTCGATTCATCCAATCCATTCCCAAAATAACATCTATGCCTCCAAGTGCCAAAAGGATCAGTTTAGTTTTGATGGTTTTGCTACCTAGTTTGATAAGAATGTTTCTTTTGATTTGATTTGAAGCAACTTTCCCACCCGGTGTTATATCATATAAGACCCTTTTGTGTGACAGAAATCCAAATCCACTTTTGTACCAAATTTTGCACTAATAAAACTATGTGATGCACCTGAATCAAATAATATAACTGTAGGTTTGTTGTGAATAGAAAATGTACCCGACATTACTGGTGCTCCTTCAGGAAGTTCTTCAAGAGTGGTGAAATTAATCCGTCCTTGCCTGACCTAGATAGTCTGCTTCCTATTCTTGTTCTGATTAGAGCCTTGCCCCTGATTTGGCTATCTTGCTTGAGGACACTCTCGAGCAAAGTGAGTGGAACTTCCACAGTTGAAGCAACGATTTGCATTGCCTGGATGAAGTGGCTGTTGAGTATTCGGCCTTGGGCCATTTTGCTGTGGAGTAGGAGGTCGGGCATTACTCTGTTGTTGGGGAGGCCTGGCAATCCAACGACCTTGCTGAGGGGCTTTCTGACAAGATTGGGGTGTAGCATTCTGCACTAAGCGATACCTCTGTGGCGGAGCACTAGAGGGTCCAACTGGTGCCTTCCTCTTCTTTTCAGCTTTATGAACCATGATACAATCCTCCTGAGTAATTTCCATGTTCACTAGCTCATTATAGGAATCAACTCGAACAACATTGAGTCGTTCTTTCAGCTTGGTATTCAGACCCCGAAGGAAGCGATCACGCTTCTTAGCATCGGTATCCATGTGATATCCCCCATATTGGCACAACTGATTGAAAGGCTGAGCATACTTCATCATTGTGCGAGTACCTTGAGTTAAGGCCAAGAATTCATTCAACTTTCGGTCCATAAGACCTTTAGGAATATGATGAGCTCTGAAAGCAGTTTTAAACTCATTCCAAGTAACCACATGATCAGCTGGAAGCATTCCATTGTAATGGTCCCACCATAAGCGTGCCAAGCCACGAAGCTGCTGCGCGGCAAAACGGGCTTTATTAGCCTCAGAGCATGGCACTGTCAACAAGTCAAACTTGGACTCAATTGTCTTAATCCAAGCGTCCGCATCAAGTGGTTTCTCCGTCCTGTTGAACAAAGGAGGTTGTGTCCCAAAGAAATCCGGGTACGTTGCGGACTGGAGCTGGTGGTCATTGCGTCCACCTCGCTGCTGGTGCTGCCCTTGGATGAGTTGGCGCAATAACTCAGTTTGGGCAGCCAGGAATTCCGCGAAGTTGGGTGGCGGTGGTGGCGGCTGCTGCGATCCGCTGCCACTTGCATTCCCAAAACCCTCAGGGTGGCCGCGAGTTGGTCCCACCATCTGGAATGTTCAAATCAATCCGTTAGTGAGATAGTACATGAGCTCAATATGCAAAGGATACAATTGCGAGGGATAAGATTCGAACGATTAGGATAACACTTTGGCAGAACGCTGTTTGTCACAAGAAAATTCATATCTAACGTTCCGCTCGTCTAAATGCTCTGAAATTTTGACACAAGAAAGATAATCTGTTATTCTACATTTTTGGTATTCATCATGAGAGCTAATTTTGCAGTTAGGAGGGTAAAAAAATTCTGTTTCGGCTTCTCTGTCCTGGCTGTTTTCCAGCAGGCCGAGCTGTAGTATTTGGCGCATAATTTTTTGTACAATAATTTAATAATTCTGAAAATTGGTGAGCACCCAGATCACGAAATTTATGACAACTTTGGTATTCAACACACAGCTCAGAAATGCAAGGAAACAGAGATAAAAATTCCGACAAGTTTCTGCAGCGACATGTTCAACTGCAACCAGCAATTACAACCATCCACCAAGTTCACAGCCATGGTCTACACGATTAGAGTGTTTATACAATCAAGTGGCACTCATTACAAAAATAGAGGTACTCAACTTTTAGTTAGTCTATTACATCACTGTCCAAAAGTTAGGCTACCCTATCGAGGAGTATGTGCAAAAGTCCTCCAAGGTCATCATCTAAAAGTCGTCAAGGTTGTTGACGGATGCCTCGCTCCTAACGGGGGAGTGAGCTCCCTGAGGTGGTGTCATGGGAACTCCCGACACAGTGCCAAGTCCTGAGACACCCTGAACCTCCTGGGGCTCCTCCTCCATGGCCTCGGGCTGGGCCTGCTGAGCCTCTAACATCTCGATGTGATCCAAAGCATCATCTAGCTGAATCTGGAGGGTGTTGAACTGCTGCTCCAGAAGCGCAAGGTCAGCATCCCTCTCGTCCAAGAGAGCGCGTCACGCTCCTCAACTTGACCCTCAAGTTGGCTAATATGGGCATCAAGATCCACGATCTGCTCGTTCTTAGCATTCACCATCTCATGGCTAGTCTGCGCAGAGCCAATGATCTGGGCCATGGCTTTGCCCTGTAAGGTCTGCAAGCGGTAGAGTGCATTCATGCACTTCACCGACATGGAGATAGTCTCTGCAGCTCTATTCTGCTGAAGGTACCCAGTGTGTCCGACCCGACTAAGCTAGTTAGGGTCATTGGGCTGCTCTGCTAGAAAGAGGCCAATAGGGGCTAGTGTGACAGTTGCATAGTTTTTTTTTCACAAAACTTGTTGAGCGCTTTCATGGCTGCAAGCTCCCAAGTGTCAATCAGACGGTGTCCAACTACCTCCAGCTCCAAGGAAGCCTAGTGAGCTGGAAAAGGGTGGGGAGCATGAGTCATGCGCACGCGATAGTGCGCGACTCCCATCTCATGGAACTCCTCGCCCACATAGCGTGGGGGACTGGGATATCCGGCGTCGCGCATCACTTCCCAAAGAATGGAGGGGAAACCCTACCAGTGTGTGCACTTGGAGTGTGCACGCCCATCCTCATCAAACACCAGGAGAGCAGGGGCAACCATCTGTACAAAAGATGTGCAAGGGTGAGATATAGGTAAAAACAGATTCTGGGCAGTGCATGAAAATAGGTATAACCGAAAAAGTTGTACTCCGAAAATTCTCAAATTTTACCAGAACATTCCTAAGGTCATTGTGCACAACTTTGCTAGTCAACCCAAGAGCTAGATCAGAGTCTAAGAAGGTCTTATCCTTAGAGATTCCCTTTGCTATCTGCCCAGAATTTTCAGTGACCAGAGAGCTAGTAAAATGAGCGGTGAGGACAAAATGCTAAGCCTAAAATTACCTAATTTTAACAGCAGCTCGGTGAGTAAATTTGGCACAAGTTTTGTATTGAACACATATACAGAAAACTTCCCTAGACTGGCCTAAAATTTTGTGCAACAGAAGTGCTCAAAACTGACATACAGGGGTGCCAAGGTTTCTAGTGTAAACCACTGTATTCTAGTCGAAAAATTGTCAAATTTAAACAGCAGCTAGAAAACAAGATTTGGAACAGAATCCTCCACAGGAAAAACTACAGATAAGGTCATTTCATAGGTCCCATAATTTCATCTCTCAGGGGACAACAGAAAGTGATAGATTTCTAGAAACACCTTAAGTGATCGATAACCATACTCAAAATGAACCTATCGCTCCCAACCCAACCATAAGAGATTTATTCCATTTCAGTGATATGATGCATGCACGACCTATTCATCCTCACAAGAAAATAATTGCCAAATAGCTTTGGACTTATGAGGTTAGCACCAGTGGCATGGCACAATTTACATCTCTCCCTATATATATCTAGTCGCCTTTCTGACCGTTCATAAGTTACGTAATCATGGTTAGTTTACCTGCAGAAGATTGAAAAAGCATATATATTCATTGAACCTTTCATGCCAGCACTCATGAAAGTGTTCCCATACATTACCGCTCACTATAGAAGCGGCATCCATGCGTTCAACACTGCATGGATAGTGCTCATACGTTGCCTGGGCGACGTATTCACGGTTTCTTTTACTCCCAATATAATCGACCGATGGTCGGTATATTGGCAGCAGCTCAAGTAGGCCACTGCTTGAGCGCAGCGTTCGGTTCACATCACCGACGGGAAGGTCAGACTCCCTCAGCTGACTGAGTATACTTTACTCCTAATATAGTCAACTAATAGTTAGTATATTGGTAGCACCTCAAGTAAGCCACTGCTTGAGGGGCAGCATTCGGTTCGCATCACCGACGGGAAGGTCAGACTCCCTCAGCTGACTGAGGATCCTTACCATCTTACCTTAGCGTAGGTGCGTCGTTACAGAATGTAAAGCACTGAATTTAAAGTATTAAAAGAAATGTGCTGGAAGTCAGATATAATTAATCCATAAGATAGATAGCCACCTAGTAATACTCCCATAATTTTTCCCTAGGGCTTTACGGACTAAGCACAATCCTTAACGAACCAACGCATTTTGCAAACACAAATTTTGTGGTCAAAAGTTTTAGGGACTTGATCTTTTAAGTCGAATTTTACTCTCTGGTATGCTTTGTTGCTCTGATGCCAGCTGTGGAAGAACCGCCCGAAGAAATCCGACTTAAGTGCGCTAACCATCATCGCAAAGGCAATTAGGTTTAACTCACACCTCGACCGGAAGACCACGGCAGTCCCTCGGGTAAAGTCCCGATAAAAACCACTTAATTTTCAGGATCGGCGAAGCAAACGTAGCCCACACGAAGGCAGGACCAGAGATTACAACAATTCATAGTTTCTTACATCACCGAGTATTGACTGAAATTATTACATACCAAGTTCGAAATCATAAAAGTACTTCAAGTTCGAAAACAGTAAACTAGTTCAGAGTTCAAAATGCATCGGAAATAAAACAAGATCTAAACGATGATACAAGATGTCACGATGAAGCCCGTACGTGACATCACTCGGCATTGTCATCATTGGACAGAGTCGGATCCCACTCCACCGACCAACCAGGAGGGAGAGTGCGTGGCCAAGTCAAACTAGCAATCATGTCCTCAAAAGTCTCACCTGAAACAAAGTAGAGCCACAAGCAAGGCTGAGTATACTAATACTCAGCAAGGCTTACCCGACTATGGGTATACTTAGCCCACTATCTAGACATGAAAGGCTTTTGGCTTGAGGGGTTTGTTTTGCCGAAAAGCAACTAAGAGTGGGTCCTTATTTTCCAATTTTAGCCTCAGGATTCAAATACAATTAACCATTCTAAGTGAGCAACTATCCAGTAGCAAACATGGTAGAACAATTATCTTTCATCATCATCCAACAATATTGATCATCATCATGTTTCACTTCTTACTCTATGTGGTAAAAGGGTCAAGCAGTCTCATTGGCCGCGAGAAGCGGATGATTCGAATCATGTTTCTTAACCTTGCAAGGCAAACCTAACGCACACATCACATGGTTACTCCCAGAGTGTAACACCCGGTTTATAAAAGGACATAAACCGAGAAATCATATACGTTCCAGGATCAAGTCACACGTATATACAACAGAATGAACAATATATCACAGCACATATCACGTAAAAAGATATAATAAAGCGAGTATGAATGTTATTTATTACATTAATAACAAAATGTCTGATACAGCGGAAGCGTAAAAACATATACGAGAAACTCTCGGAAGCAGGGCGCCATAGGGACGTCGACTGGGAGACGAACGCCTAGAAGTCCTCGTACTCCTGGTAGCTCCGGGTGAACTCCCTCGCATCGGCAGTAACTGAGCAGCAGTAGAGTATCCCCAAAAGAACAAGAGGAAAAAAGTGTAGAGGGGGCAATGGTGAGTACACAACTCGTACTCAACAAGTATAACACAAACTATGAGGCTCTAAAGTTGGCTGACTCAACTGCATTAGCTTTTAAGTCTTGGCAAAGTTTTATTAAATCTATTTACTACAAGTTGATGAATTACCATAAATCCAGTTACATAGTAATTAATCAGCATTAATTATGAACTACTGAGAACCAAACCAAACCAAACCAAACCACCCGGGGAAACCCTCCTAACCAAAGGAAGATAACCCCACTAATCAAAAGGAGGATCTGGACCGCTCATGACCGTGAGCACGGCTAGTATACCAGTTTTACACTCTGCAGAGGTTGCACATCTTTACCCACAAGTCGTGAGCTACGCTAGTTGTTCATCACACTTCCTTAGGTGAGATGACTTGCAAACTCACTACGAGGCCGTTACAAAGGAGCACGTTGGTAAGGGGTAACCACTAAGGATTCAGGCAATGCAACGATGGTGCCCACCTCGAGGGGGTACAAGATAACACAGACCAAGCCTCGTAGCGCAGGGACCATTGAAGCTCGACCCCCCTCTTGCCCCGTCGGTAAGTTACTCCCGAACCAAAATGACCTAATTAGTAAGCCAAGACCGTCCCATTCCAGTCTTGTGGTAGCGCTGTTGTCCAAGGTTGTCGCTCTATGAACCGGTCCTTATGGAGAGTGGCCAACCCAGCAGTAAGCACCGTGCTGGCCCCCTAAACCATGTTTCTAACAAAAACCAATTTTTAACGAGACGTGAGCCACTCAAGTGGGCCACTCCCAGAATTAAGTTGCATATACCATTAATCAAATTAATTAAAAAGGACCATTACGTGTGAGAGCGTAGCAACCTAGCACAACTAACCAAAATTCAACCCAAGGGATATATAAAGGATATAAAGTGGCTAGGAAAGTCCTTATAGGCGTACAGTATTAACATGCAGTATGAAATTGTATTTAAAAGTGATAGGTGGTGTTCATATTATACTTGCCTTCCTCAAAGTTCTCCTGCTGCTCAAACTGCTCTGAAGACGGTGGTTGCTCCGGGTACTGGTACTCCTCCAAAGGATCAACGTCTACTCACGATCGCAATGCCAAAACAAGTCTAGCACATACACATACATGCAAATAAGAACAAAAGCTAAGAAACAGTACAACAATACATAAAAACAGCAAACAAAACTACTCTAAGACTATTCTACGCGTTACAACGAATGCGTGGACATAAAGAACGCCTAAAATGGAGCTACAACGCGAAAACTAGGCCTAAAACAAGATCTAGGGGCTTGTCTGCAAGTAAAACTAAGTTTCTAGGGGTTTTCTGCAAAAACTAGGGACCTATATGTAAAAACAGAAAAGATCCGAGGGCTAAAGTGCTAAAACAACCGGCTGGACTATGAGTTCAAAACAGGGAAAACTCAGGGGCTAAAACGCTAAAAACTAGGCCAAACTGTAATTACTTCTGAACTGTCTAGGACCGTGGGTTGATTTCAAAGGAACCCAGGGGCTCTTTAACAAAAGTGCAAGGGCGAAGGGGTACGCGTGGATCTAGACCATTGGATCTGGATCTAACGGCAAGGACCCGGTCTGATCTTGATCTAATCCTATGCGTTGATTTCAGATTGGACGGTTCAGATCGAACCCAACCGCCGCCGGTGGCGCTGCTCGCCGGGGAACCATTCCACGCGGCGGAGCGACATGGAAGCTCGCCGGAGTTCACCGTAAACGGTGCTCCTGGGGGTCAAATTGACCTGGGTTTGGGTCTGGGATGATCAACGCGCTATGCGTGATCCACTTGAGGCGTTGGTTGGGTTCGGGGAGGCTCGGAGTGGCGAACGCAAGGACGGCGGCGGCTCTGCGCGGCGAGGCTCGCCGGCATGCGAGTGCACGGGCAGAGTTGGGCTTAGACCCGGGTGCTGGGAGTCCTGCGTGCATGTGCAGTGCCAAGGCAACCCTAGGCTGGGTCGGTGTGTGGCTGTGCTGCACCGCAGAGAGCTCGCCACGGCGAGGTTGTGGGGTGAGCGACGGCGGAGCACTGGAGTGCGTCGTTCCGACCTCCGTGGTGGCCTACGTGCCCTATGATCTAGTGGAACAGGTAGAACGGAGTAGGGTGCTGCTCACCGGGGGTCTGGATCGAACAGAGATGTCCTGCGGAGGGTTCGTCGGCGATGTCCGGCGGCGGAGCTCGGAGCTGCGCACGTGGACAGGTCGATGGAGCGCTTCTCCGGTCTCCGGGGACCCACGGGAAGCTTCACGGCCGAACTGCGAATGCGGTATGTGGGTTAGCAGGACCAAAGGGACGTCGGCGGCGAGGAATCCCGGTGGCGGGCCGATTACCTGCAGCGGCGCTCCGGGGAAATCCCGTGCGTGCAAGGGTCGAAGTCGGGGAAGGAGGACTCGAGGAGGCTCCTGGCGCCAAGGAGGAGCTCCTGCGGTGGCTCTTGGTGGCGGAGGTGGCCTGGGCGTGCGGGACCACGGTGGCGCAGAGGTTCTGCGCGGCGCATTGGTGGCGTGGCGGCGGAGCCTGGCTCTGGGCAGCAAAGGAGGGAAGGTGCGTCGCACGAGGCATCACGGGCTGGTTTAAAGGGAGCAGGGCGGGGATTGCGGCGTGGAGCAGCGGGAAGGGGATCACGTGATCTCGCCGGTGATCTCGGGCAGGCTTGGCACGGGGAAGAAGGGGAAAGAGGATGACAAGTGGGGCCACGGCGTCAGCGACACGAGAGGGAAAGCGCGGGCGCGTGGGCGAAGGTCGCTGGCAAGCGGGCCCGGGGTCGCTGGGGGAGAGGGCGTGCGCGGGCGCGTGTCCACGTAAGGGCGCGGCTATGGCTGAACTGTGGGACCGGCTGGGGACGCGGGGAGGAGGGGATGACAGGCAGGCCTGCCTTGTCAGTCGGGGATGCACGCGCGCGAGCGCGGGCCGTCGCTTGAGCGGGGAGGCATGCGGGAGCGGCTCACTGCTGGGACAAGCTGGGCCGTGCGAGAGGGAAGGGAGGAGGAGGCGGGCTGGGCTGCGGAGTTGGACTGGGCCACGGGAAGAAGAGGGAAGGAGGAAACGGGTTGGGCCGTTTTGCTGTGTTGGGTTGGGTTTTCTTTCCCTTTTCTATTGCCTTTCCTTTCTCTTTTCTTTTTCAAACAACACTCAACCTATTTGAATTCAAATTCAAATTTGAATTCAACCTTAACACTCAACCAAATAAAAACAATGCACCAGCATGAATGCACACACGTTCTACACCTAAAATAAATTTTAATTACTTTATGAAGCAAAAAATAAACTATAAATGCAAGGCTAAGCAAATTAAATCCTAGAAAATTAAATAAAGCCAATTAAATTTTATTATTAATTGCTGAAATTTAAATTAGGGTGTTACACAGAGTCACACGTGCAACATTTCCCCTTTCTTTTCGGCTCGTGGATCAGGATCATCATCCTCGACTACAAAGTACGCAGGCTCTGCACCCACATGTGCGCGCATGAGAACAAGTTTAAAGAGGGTGAGGAAAAAGTCCACTCCCCGGTCCGATCAGGTACTTAAGCTTACCAATTACCATATTCCTCGGCATGTGGTTAGTACGTTCAAACGCTTAACCACCACTACCACACACTGCGGCCTTAACATTTTTCACTAATCAGACGGGGCATCAACAAGTACCATAGCCCCGCCCATGGACCTTATGGTTGCAGCGTGTAGTAAACATTCAACTCCTATAAGCTCGCGAGTGACGGGAAATCACTCGACTTTTACCGAATCATTAGCGTAGCTGTCTAGCGACCTACACATACTAGTGTTCAAGCATAGGTACCTAGGATCATGCAACTAAGGTTCCAAACAACTCCTTTCAACTTAAATGCACAAGTAGATAGGAACAATAAATTGCATAAATTGCAAATAAATAGGTCATGCTCCGGGGCTTGCCTTCCTGAGCGTAGTCAGCCTTGGGCTCTTCCGAACTTTGGTTTGGATCTTTTGTAGCTTCAGTTAGATTAACTTGAGCTTCACGCTGCTCACTCTCAGACTCCGGCACCAGCTCGTATGTACCGTCAGCGAGAGTAGTCGAATCTATATGAAATGCACATGCATGAGCTGTTGTGATGATAACAAGTAATTATTTATTTCACTTATAAACTTGTAATCCAACAAAACCCAAGTTGGACAACAAAACACTTTCATTTTTCATCTCATTGGGCAATCATTTATCGACTATTAATTATCGTGATTTAGTTCATAACAGAACTAGGGTGATTTTCTGTAACACCCGGTTTATAAAAGGACATAAACCGAGCAATCAGATACGTGCCAGGATCAAGTTACACGTATATACAACAGAATGAACAGTATATCATAGCACATATCACATAAAAAGATATAATAAAGTGAGTACTAATGTTATTTATTACATTAATGACAAAATGTCTGATACAGCGGAAGCGTAAAATACATATACGAAGAACTCTCGAAAGCAGGGCGCCACAGGGACGACGACTGGGAGACGAACGCCTAGAAGTCCTCGTACTCCTGGTAGCTCCGAATGAACTCCCTCGCGTCGGCAGGAACTGAGCAGCAGTAGAGTATCCCCAAAAGAACAAGAGGAAAAAGTTTATAGGAGGCAAGGGTGAGTACACAACTCGTACTCAACAAGTATAACACAAACTATTATGCTCTAAGGTTGGCTGACTCAACTGCATTATCTTTTAATCTTGGCAAAATTTTATTAAGGCTAATTACTACAAGTTGATGATTTACCATAACCCAGTTACATAGTAATTAATCAGAATTAATTATGATACTACTGAGAACCAAACCAAGCCAAGCCACCCGGGGAAACCCACCTAACCAAAGGAAGATAACCCCACTAATCAAAAGGAGGATCTGGGCCGCTCATGACTGTGAGCACGGCTAGTATACCAGTTTTACACTCTGCAGAGGTTGCACATCTTTACCCACAAGACGTGAGCTACGCTAGTTGTTTATCACACTTCCTTAGGTGAGATGACTAGCAAACTCACTACGAGGCCGTTACAAAGGACCACGTTGGTAAGGGGTAACCGCTAAGGATTCAGGCAATGCAACGATGGTGCCCACCTCGAGGGGGTACAAGATAACACAGACCAGACTCGTAGTGTAGGGACCATTGAAGCTCGACCCCCCTCTTGCCCCGTCGGTAAGTTACTCCCGAACCAAAATGACCTAATTAGTAAGCCAAGACCGTCCCATTCCAGTCTTGTGGTAGCGCTATCGTGGTGCTGCAAACCACAGCCGGGTGGCGAAAGGCTCCCGCCCTAGCCCAGAGGGTGTATACTCAGGGGTTAGTTAGTCCTAGTTCGATCTCTCCCAAGAACACGATGAACACCGCAGGATTAGAGTGGTTCGGGCCGCCGGAGCGTAATACCCTACATCCACTGTGTGTTGTATTGCCTTCCCTCGAGAGAGAGAGAGAGAGAGAGAGAGAGTTCGCGAGAGCTGGTGTGTTTGGAGAGCTTGTAGTGCACAGCGAGTGCCTCCCTTTTATATCTCAAGGGAGGCGCGTACATGGCTGTTGGGTTCCCGACAGGTGGGCCCAACGATGTAGTATAAGATAATGTACTATTCATACATTATGGCGTCGCAGCAAAGGAGATCTCTCTCCTGGATTCCCTTGCCTGCTCCTGGAGTCCCTCGCTCATCATGTCTAGGCGCTGTATTGTCGGGACGATGCCAGACGTAGCTAGTGGCGTCGCCTGCCATGTAGCTTAACGGGCTGTGTAGCTTGCGGTGTAGGCGGCATGATGGAAAAGTGCCGTGCCGTCGTATCTATTTAATGCTGCAGACGGGCTCTGCGCGGGTGCGGCACAGGAGGCTCACTGTGCGCCTTGGTAATACGTGGTGCACAGTGAGGCCTGACAAAGGCTGTCCCGCGTGCCGCGGCGACAGAGCACGCCTCAACCATCCGCATTAAATGCGGTGGGTGGGCGAGTCTCCTAGTGGAAGACTCACACACGAGCCCGCGCCTCCGGGACACGTGGCGGTTCCGGACCCCCACGCGGTAAAGGGGGGGTCCGGACGGACGCAGGAGGTCCCGGACCCCTATGGGGGGTCCGAGGACTCAGTTGTCAGCTCGGAGCTTCCCTTCATTAGAGACACGTGACGTCTCCGGACCCATCCCCAGGCGGGGAACGGGTCCGGGGCCGTTGGCCTGGTGAGGGAAGAGCCTGACCCGTGGGGCCTGGCTACTCCGCCCTTTCCGCACAGTTACGGATAACTACGCGGGTCCTGCCCTGCCGTAGTAAGAGTGGGTATCCCTACTACAGGGTACCGACAGTGGCCCCCGGGCCCACCTTGGGGGAGGTACGAGCCCACAGGTGGGGCCACTACTGCAATTTGGCTCTGCATAGCTTGAAGCTTCTTACTACAGGGGTCTTGACCGGCTTTGACCATCTATCGGGTTATTTGCTGCCTCATCACATCGCAACGGCTTACTGACTCATGGGCCCCACGCACAGTGGTTCCCCTAGTCACGCGCGCGACGCTCGGCATTGTTGCGGCCGGAGTAAACGGATCATTTACCACCAGCGCAGTCCCCGAAAAGCTCGGCCACGCTAGCGCTTAATACGCGTACGTCAGCTCAGCTTCCACCTCGCTTCGCGTGTGGGCGACGGTTCAGATCCCGCCTTTCCACACCTTTGTTGGTTACCTGCTCACCCCGACAGGTGGGCCTGGGCCCCCATGTCATGGACTGGGCGGTTAACACCAGGTGCGGGCGTCGCTGGGGTTCTAGCGACGGTTCCGGGGTGCGCTGGTTGAGTCAGGCTTTATAACGGGACGAACCGCATACCACGGGTACTTTCCCGCATTCGCCTTCTTCCTTCCAACCTTTGCGTCCCTTTGCCTTCGAGCTTTTCTTGCCCCTTGTTCCCCCATGCAGATTGCTCCTCTCCTCCACAGAGAGATGGCATCCCTTGCTCATCCCCGCCATTTCCAGTCCGAGGAGGAGCTGAACACGGTGCGCCGGCTGCTTGGGTGGAGTACTCAAGAGACCGGCTGGGGGGTCCGAGCAGGCTCGGTTCCCCTTGGCAACCTCCGCGCCGGGGAGTTTGTGCTATTTACCTCGCACATCTCCACCGGCGTGGGGCTGCCAATCTCTTCGTTCCTGCTACTACTGCTGGAGGACTTCGGCCTCCAACTTCAGCACCTGACGCTCCACTCCCTCCTCCTGGTGTCCATCTTCGTGCATTTGTGCGAGATGTTCGTGGGAGTATGGCCCTGCGTCATCCTCTTCCGCTACTTCTTCGTCCTGGTGAGGTCCGGAAGGAGCAAGGACGAGGTGGGGGGTACTACTTCCAGATAAGGAGTGACCCACCAACGCCTTACATTCCCGGCCTCACTGGCGGGAAGTGGGAGGAGTGGCGCAGGGATTGGGTGATCGCCATCACCGAAGTCAACGAGTGCCTCGCCCTGCCGACCGAGGGGCCTGCCACCGACCGTGGATCCTGGAGGGCCAAGCCGTCCCTGCAGCCGGAATTCGACTCCGTGCTGGGCAAGATCAGGTCGCTTGCGGAGAGCGGCCTCACCTCGTGGCATGTGCTCGGAGACTTCCTGAAGCGCCGGATTGCCCCCCTGAAGCAGCGCCCGCGCCCCGCTTGGAGCTTCACCGTCCTCAACGACTGCAGCAGGACCCACCACGGAGAGGGGAGCGACCTGACCCAGGAAGCCTTGGAGGTCCTGGTGCGGGCCGTGATGGGAGACGCCTTCATTCCGGAGAACCTGATCCTCCCCTAGGGAATTGTCCCCCTCTGCGAGGACTCCGCGAGGGTGGCGGTGCTGGCTACCCTGCCAACTCTTGACGACGGGGGGCTGGCCCCACACCAGACCAGGGGCGATCAGAACCGTGGGCTCCGAATCCCTGGCGCATCAGGGGATCAAGCTACACTGAGCACCGCGGGGTCCGGTGCCACCACGAAGGGGAAGCAGGCCATGGCCAGTAGCGCGGCCACAGCCGGAACCAGCTAGGTACAGAGCAGCTCCGGTGCGTTGTCGGGAGATGCAGGCCGGCGCAGGCTACTCAGGGGCGACGGGACCCTGGTCTCGGAGTCCGCCGCGAAGCGTCGGAGGACCTCTGAGGGCGCGGGCCAGGGTAGCTCCCGGGCCGCCGGCCCTCGCGGGTCCTCTGGGGCGACTGCGCCGCCACCATCGCCGCCGAGAGATACCTCCCGCCGGCAGCAATAGCAGCAGCAGCAGCCGCAGGAGCAGCTGCAGCGGGCGCGAGAGCGGCAACAGTAGCAACAGGTGCAACCCCGAGTTGCGCCCGCACCGCAGCCACGGGATCAGCAGCAGCAATAGGAGCAAGCCCGGGTTGCGCCTGCATCGCAGCTGCGGGAGCAACCGCAGCAGCAGGAGCAAGCCCGGGTAGCGCCTGCATCGCAGCTGTGGGAGCAGCAGCAGCAGCAGGAGCAGAGGTCGGGCCTCCGTGGACGCTGGGTACCCGGCACTTCTGGGTTACTGTTATTCTGCTCTCTTCCCTTGTGCCAGGTGCCTTGCTTTTTGCTGAAGGCTTCTCCACTTTGTTGCCAGGATTCGTCGCCCCAGCAGTTCTTCCACCATCGCCGGCTCGTCGGGTGGTGACCAGGCGACCGCGGCCTCGGCGGCGACAGCAGCAGCGACGGCGGGTGTGGGATCCTCAGGTACAACGATCTCTGCCGGCCCAGTGGTGCGCGATGTGGTGCTGACAGGCGCGTTATTGCCAGACTCAGCAGCAAACAACGCTGCGGCGGCGGGGGCACCTGTGGCGGGCGCAGCTGACGCAGCAGCAGCGGAGGCGCCGATGCTGGGCGCAGCCGCACCCGACGCAGCGACGGCGGGGGCGCCGGCGCCGGACGCTGCCGCACCCGACGTGGCGGCGGCGGAAGCGCCGGTGCTGGGTGCTGCCGCACCCGACGCAGCGATGGCAGAGGCACAGGTGCTGGGGACATCCGCACCCAACGCTGCGACGGCTGAGATGCCGGCTATGGGCGCTGCCGCCCCCGATGCTGCGGCGGCAGAGGCACCAGTGCTGGGCACAGCCGCTCCTGACGCGGCAACGGCGGAGGCGCCGGTGCTGGGCGCAGCCACACCCGACGCGGCGGCGGCGGAAGCGCCGGTGCTGGGCACAGCCGCACCCGACACGGCGGCAGCGGAGGCGCCAGAGACAAGTGCTGCAGCGGAGGCCCCCACCTCCAGCTCCGGTCCTGTTGCAGAGGAGGAGTTGGAGGTGGTCTTTGGCAGGCGGCTCCTGCAGCTCCAACTCCCGGAGGAGGAGGTGACTCCCCTCCCCCAAGTGCTGTTTCAGGTCCGGCGGTCAATCGAGGAGGCAACCTCCTCCGCCGAGGCGGCCTTCCGGCGGGAGTGGTCTACTCTAGAGAGCGAGCACCAGCGCCTCTCCGACTGGCACACCCGCCTGGAAGCGCACACGAAAGCTGAAGCCTCCCGCGCTGCGGAAGCCCGGTCGAAGCTCAAGGCGGACCAAGAGGCCTACCGAGCCAACCTTAAGAAGGTGTTTGACCGGGAGTTTGCAGTGTCGAACCGGGAGAAAGCCCTGGCGCAGCGGGAGAAGGATTTCGCCCTGGAGGTTGTTGGCTTCGCGGCTCAGCGGTCTAACCTCGAGACTCACCTCGCGGCCCAGCAGACCGAGCTGGAGACTCGCTGTAACACCCGGTTTATAAAAGAACATAAGCCGAGCAATCATATACGTGCCAGGATCAAGTCACACGTATATACAACAGAATGAACAGTGTATCACAGCACATATCACGAATAAGGCATAATAAATCGAAATACGAATGTTATGTATTACAATAATGACAGAATGTCTGATACAGCGGAAGCGAAGTACAAAATACGAAAAAGCTCTCCGAAGCTGAAGCAGGGCGCCACAGGGACGTCGACTGGGAGACGAACACCTAGAAGTCCTCGTAGTCCTGGTAGCGCTGAGCGAACTCCCTCGCGTCGGCAGGAACTGAGCAGCAGTAGCGTAACCAAGAGGAAAAAGTAGAGAAGAGGCAAGGGTGAGTACACAACTTGTACTCAACAAGTATAACACAAACTATGAGGCTCTAGGCTGGCTGACTCAACTGCATTAGCTTTTAAGTGTTGGCAAAATTTTATTAAAGCTATTTACTACGAGTTGATGAATTACCATTAACCCAGTTACATAGTAGTTAATCAAGTTTAATCATATCACTAATGAGAAACCAAACCAAAACCAAGCCACCAAGGTAACCCCGAGAAGCACCTCCCTCGTCGGACGGAGATAACTCCACTAATCAAAAGGAGGATCTGGGCCGCTCATAACCGTGAGCACGGCTAGTATACCAGTTTTACACTCTGCAGAGGTTGCATATCTTTACCCACAAGTCGTGAGCTACGCCAGTTGTTCATCACACTTCCTTAGGTGAGATGACTAGCAAACTCACTACGAGGCCGTTACAAAGGACACATTGGCAAGGTGTAACCGCTAAGGAATCAGGCTCCGCAACGATGGTAACCACCTCGAGGGGGTACAAGACACACAGACCAGCCTCGTAGCCTGGCCACCATTGAAGCTCACCACCCCCCATGCCCCGTCGGTAAGTTACTCCCGAACCAACATGGCCTAATTAGTAAGCCAAGACCGTCCCATTCCAGTCTTGTGGTAGCGCTGTTGTCCCAGGTTGTCGCTCTATGAACCGGTCCTTATGGAGAGTGGCCAACCAGGCAGTAAGCACCGTGCTGGCCCCCTAAACCATGTTTCTAACAAAAGCCAATTTTAACGAGACGTGAGCCACTCAAGCCACACAGAGTGCCACTCTCAGAATTAAGTTCAAGTAAACCATTAGTCAAATTAATTAAAAAGGACCAGAGTGTGTTATAGCGCAGCAACTTAGCACAACTAACCAAAATGCAACCCCAAGGGTATATTTAAAGGATATAAACTGGCTAGGAAATCCTTAACGGCATACAGTATTAAAATGCAATATGAAATTGTAATTAAAGTGATAGGTTGTTCATGTTATACTTGCCTTCCTCATACTGCTCCTGCTGCTGCTCAAAGTGCTCCGAAGACGGCTGCTCCGGGTACTGGTACTGGGGCTCCTCAGATAGATCAACGTCTACTCACGAACACATGGCCAAAACAATGCACAAAAATAAGCATACAAGCAAACACTAACAAAAACTAAAGAACAGTACATCAATGCATAAAAACAGCGCACAAAACTACTCTAGAACTATTCTACGCGTCACAACGATCGCGTGGATATAAAGAACGCTAAAAACGGAGCTAAAACGCGTATTCTAGGCTAAAAACTAGTTCTAGGGGCTTAATTGTAAGAAAACTGAAGCTTCAGGGGCTTTTCTGCTAAAACCGAGGACTAAAACGTAAATAAACATTAAATCTAAGGGCTAACGTGCAAAACCAACGGCTCTGGACGGCGGGTTTGAAAACCAGGAAGCTCAGGGTGTTAAGTGCTAAAAAACCGGACCTGGATCTAATTGTTTTTGAACTACCAGGGACGGCGGGTTTGTTTCAAGCAAGCTGGGGGGCTCTTTAGCAAAAGAGCGGGCCGAACCGTTATCTTCAGATCTCGACCGCAGGATTCAAATCTGGCGGTTTGGATTTGATCAACCTACGATCTAATCTGGAGCGTCGGTTTCGGATCGGACGGCCAGAGTGCCTCGCGGGCGACGGCGGCGGCGGATCGCCACCGGAGCTCGGTTTTCCGCGGCGGCGGCTCGCCGGAGACGCCCAATCCGGCCCTCCGGGGGTCAAAACCGAGCGGGCTTGGGTCGGGGAGGATCTACGCGCTATGCGTGATCCACCCGTGGCCTTTACTGGGCTCGGGGAGGTCTGTGGCGGAGGGCGCACCGGCGATGGCGGGTCAGCGCGGCGGAGGCACGCCGGCGCGAGTGCGCTGGGCGACGCCAAGGGCTACAGGCTATGGCAAGAGGCGCAAAAAAAGGAGGGGCTTGGAGTGCAGCTCACCGAGGGCTTGGGCGGTCGGATTACGCAGCGCAGATGACCGGCGGCGAGCTCGGGCGGAGGCGCACGGACGGAGTTCGCGGTCCGGTCGCTGCAGTTGCCGGGGCCGTGCGTGGAGGCGTGGGAGTCGTTCCTGGCGCGGGGCAGGGGAACGGCGCGGGGCGGAGCTGCGCAGGCGAGGCGAGGTTTCGGGTGGCGGCTAGGGCGGATGACGGGGTACGGGGGATCCGTGGGGTGCTATTTAAAGGCCGGCGGTTGACCTGGGCGTGCGCGCCCGGGATGGAAGGATCGCCGGAATTGTGGCCGGGGATTTCGGCCAGGGGGGGCGGGGTTGTTGCGCTGCGGCAGGGGTGGAGCTGGCAGGCGGGACCCACTGGTCAGCGGGCGGCGCGCGCGGTGCGGGCGAAGTCAGGGAGGGCGCGGGCTGACGTGCGGGCCCAGGCGGTGCGGGTGAGAGGGCGGGGCGCTGGGCCGCGCGGGGAGCGGGCGGAGGCAGGCTGCAGGGCGGACCGGGTCGCAAGCTGGGCCGTGGAAGCGGCCGGGCTCGCTGGGTCTCGCGGGAAGGGAGGGGGAGGAACGGGCCGGGTTTTGACTGGGTTTTGGGCTTTCTGGGTTTTGGGCTTTCTAATTTCCTTTCCTATTTCCTATTCTTCTCATTTCTTAATCTAATTCAAACAAAGTTTGAATTCAAATTTGAATTTGAATTCAAACCACACTCAAATAAAATTATGCACCAGCATGAATGCAACAAAAATTTAAACCTATGATAAATTTTAATTAATTAAGGAACAAAAATTAGATTAAATGCCAACTAAACACAATAAACCTTAGAAAATTTAACTAAAGCCAATTAATTTATTAATAAATGCTGAAATTTAAAGTTAGGGTGTTACATACCCTACCCCCTTAAAGAAATCTCGTCCCCGAGATTTTGCTGGGCTGGCTAGCAAAGAGATCTGGATATGTCTTCTTCAACTCATCTTCTCGCTCCCATGTAGCCTCAGCTTCACTGTGATGACTCCACTGAACTCTGCACATCTTGATGCGCTTGTTCCGAGTAACCCTCTCGGATGTCTCCAGAATCTTCACCGGATGCTCAGTATAAGTCAGATCCTCCTGGACATCTACTCCATCCAGGGGTGCCTGCTCCTCGGGTACTCGCAAACACCTCTTCAGCTGAGATATATGGAAGACATCATGAACTCCCGAGAGACTGAGAGGTAACTCCAGGCGATAAGCAACTTCGCCTTTCCGCTCTAGCACCTTGAATGGCCCCACATAACGAGGTGCTAACTTCCCTTTGACATTAAATCTGCGGATTCCTCTCATCGGAGACACCTTCAAGTACACATAATCATCAACACTGAAAGTCAGGTCTCTCCGCTTGCCATCAGCATAGCTCTTCTGTCTGCTCTGTGCAATCCTCAGATTTTCTCGCACAGCCTGAACCATCTGTTCTGCATCATCTATGATCTCAGGACCAAAGAGCTGCTTCTCACCGATCTGATCCCAATAGAGAGGAGTCCTGCACTTTCTGCCATACAATGCCTCAAAGGGAGACTTCTTCAGACTGGCCTGGTAGCTGTTGTTATATGAGAACTCAGCATACGACAGGCACTTATCCCAACTGGTACCATACTGGATAGCACAAGCTCTCAGCATATCCTCCAACACTTGGTTGGTTCTCTCTGTCTGCCCATCTGTCTGAGGGTGATAAGCCGTACTGAAACGCAGCTTCGTATCCAAAGAGTCATGAAGCTGCTCCCAGAACCGAGAAGTGAACTGAGACCCTCTGTCAGATATGATCTTCTTCGGCACACCATGCAAGCAGACAATCCGAGAGATGTACAACTCTGCAAGTCTAGCACCGGAGTAAGTAGTGTTCACTGGAATGAAGTGAGCAACCTTCGTCAGACGATCTACTACTACCCATATAGAGTTGTACCCTTTCTGAGTACGAGGCAACCCAACAATGAAGTCCATAGTGATCTCCTCCCATTTCCACTCTGGAATCTTCAAAGGCTGTAACAGACCTGCTGGCCTCTGATGCTCAGCCTTGACACGCTGACAGGTGTCACAAATAGCCACGTACTCTGCCACTGAACGCTTCATCCCATACCACCAGAAACGTTCCTTCAGATCATAGTACATCTTCGTGCTGCCCGGATGAATAGAATAAGCTGTGTCATGGGCCTCACTCAGAATCAACTTCCGGAGATCATGCACATCAGGCACGCAGATCCGGTTCTTGTACCACAAGGTACCCTGATCATCCTCTCTGAAATGAGGAGCCTTGCCCTTCTTGAGCAACTCACGAATCTCCTGCAGCTTCTCATCATCTTTCTGATGCTGCCTGATTTCTGACTCTAGAGTCGGTACTGCCTCAAATGCTGCACTGGAAGTATGATGCAAGAAGCCCAGACTCAACTGCTCGAACTCCTCGCATAACTCTGGAGGCATCTGGAAAGCCACGGCCATGTTGACATAACTCCTTCTGCTCAAAGCTTCTGCTACAACATTGGCCTTGCCCGGATGATAGTGAATCTCCAGGTCATAGTCCTTGACTAACTCTAGCCATCTTCTCTGCCGCATGTTCAGCTCATTCTGCGTGAAAATATACTTGAGGCTCTTGTGATCAGTGTAGATATCACATCGCTGCCCATACAAGTAATGCCTCCAAATCTTCAGAGCATGCACAACTGCGGCTAACTCAAGATCATGAGTAGGATAATTCAGCTCATGCCGGCATAGCTGCCGTGAAGCATAAGCT
Organism: Panicum virgatum; assembly: GCF_016808335.1. Lineage (NCBI taxonomy): Eukaryota > Viridiplantae > Streptophyta > Magnoliopsida > Poales > Poaceae > Panicum > Panicum virgatum. The sequence continues at coordinate 36,708,733 of NC_053137.1, forward strand.
ATCACTCTGCCCTCCTGCATCAGAACACACCCAAGACCATCCTTCGAAGCATCACAATATACGGTGAACCTCTTCGTCTGGTCCGGCAGAGTCAGGACTGGCGCCGTAGTCAACCTTTTCTTCAGCTCATCAAAGGCCTTCTGACGCTCATCAGTCCATACAAAAGCCACATTCTTCTCCAGCAAAGAAGTCAAAGGCTTCGCGATCTTGGAGAAATTCTCAATGAACCTCCGATAATATCCTGCTAAGCCCAAGAAAGACCTGACTTCCTTTACTGTCTGCGGTGTCTCCCACTCGAGCACATCTTTCACCTTGCTCGGATCAACAGCAATGCCTCCCTGAGAGATAACATGACCGAGGAATGGAACCTCGTCAATCCAGAACTCGCACTTGCTGAACTTGGCATACAACTGATGCTCTCTCAGCCTCTGCAATACGAGTCTCAGATGCTCCTCGTGCTCTTCTTCTGTCTTGGAGAAGATCAAAATATCATCAATGAAAATCACCACGAAGACATCCAGATAATCCATGAAGACCATGTTCATCAGATGCATGAAGAAAGCCGGGGCATTAGTCAAGCCGAAGGACATGACTGTATACTCATATAGCCCGTACTTGCAGGTGAATGCCGTCTTCGGAATATCCCCAGGACGGATCCTCAGCTGAAAATAGCCCGAACGAAGATCAATCTTCGAGAATATACGAGCACCTCGAAGCAAATCAAAGAGATCCTCAATACGGGGCAGTGGATGCTTGTTCTTGATAGTGACTGCATTCAGGTCCCGATAATCCACACACATCCTCTTCGAGCCATCCTTCTTATCTACCAGCAACAATGGAAAAGCCCAAGGAGAGAAGCTGCGACGGATATAGCCCTTGGCTAGCAACTCATCAATAGTTTTCTTGACCTCTTCATGCTCTATAGGTGCCATGCGGTAGGGCCGCTTTGCAATAGGAGCTGTGCCAGGCAAGAGATCAATACAAAACTCAATGGCGCGTTCGGGCGGCATACCTGGCAGATCATCCGGAAAGACATCCGGGAATTCAGACACCACGCGAATACCGTCCGTGGGTCTAGCCTCCATCTGATGAAGAAATCCCGAGGGTTCTGAAGCACTGACTGTCACCTCTTGGCCATCAGATGCTGTCAGGTGAACTGCTCGATGAGCACAATCAATTCTGACTCCCCACTTGGCAAGAGTATCCATTCCCAGAATCACATCGATACCCTTGGTGTCCAGCACCCTCAGATTAGCACTGAACATTGCCCCCCTTATGGCTACACTGACTCGGGGGCAAACAATATGGGATCTCAACTCCCCTCCCGGTGAAGAAACTAGCAGACAGTTCTTTAATGCAGTGGTAAAGAAACTATGCTCCTCAACAAATGACTTGGTGATGAAAGAATGAGTAGCACCAGTATCGAAAAGCACTGAAGCTGGATGGGAGTTGACCATGAACGTACCAATAACCACGTTGGGAGCCTCGGCCGCTGACTCGGCCGTCACGTGGTTCACTCTGCCCTGAAGTGGCGCCCTGGGCTGAGCTGGGCGCCCCTGCTGTCCCGCCTGCGCCTTCCGGGGGCAAGTGTTGGCGTAGTGCCCCGGCTGGCCGCAGTGATAGCAGACGCGAGGAGGTGCTGGAGCCTGCTGTCCGGTAGGAGCTGCCGGACGTGGAGCCTGCGGTGCCGGTGGAGCTGGTAGAGCAGTACGAGCCGGAGGTGCCGGTAACCTCGGGCCCTGACCTGCCTGCTGCTGTCGAGGCGGGTACTGCTGCGGTGGCCTCTGCTGGTACTGCTGAGGAGGCCGGTACTGAGGCTGGTACTGCTGGGGCTGCTGGAGTCGAGGACGAGTGTTGCTGCCGGAAGCAACGGGGACAACCTTCCTCTTCTTGTCCTCCATCTCCAAGTGCTTACGCTCAGTGTTGAGCGCACTGTCAACCAGATGGTTGAAGTCGTCGAAGCGGAGGTTGAGCAGCGCGTACTGGAGGTAGTCCTCAAGACCCTCCATGAAGTGCTCCTGCTTCTTGCGGTCATCCGCAACCTCGGCAGGGGCGTAGCGAGCCAGCTGAAGAAAGCGATCACGATACTCTGTGACCGACATAGTCCCCTGAATTCACAAAGACAGATAGATATCGGAAGATTAACTCAAGATTCATCAGGATAGATCAAGGGGGCATTAGCTCAAAAGAAAACGCTGAATGATTATACTTAAGATTACCTGCTTCAGTGCAAGGAACTCCTTCTGCTTCATCTTCATAACGCCCGCGGGGACGTTGTGGCTGCGGAAACGCTCCCTGAACTGGAGCCAAGTGAGAGCCTCGCGGTCGTGAACTGGGTGGGACTCCCACCAGTCCAAAGCTGCCCCTCGCAGCTGTCCTGCTGCGTACAAGACGCGCTCACGGTCATCGCACTGGGCGATGTCCAGCTGACGCTCCACTGCACGGAGCCAGTCGTCAGCCTGAAGAGGGTCGGACGTGTGAGAAAACGTCGGCGGGTGACCCCTCAGGAACTCAGCACGCCTGTCGCGAGGCTGCGGCGGTGGAGGAGGCGGAGGCTGAGTGTGAGCGTGCTGAAGAGCCTGAACAGTGTTGTTCAGGGTGGCCATCATCTGCATCTGGAGCTGGAAGTACTGCTCCGGAGTCAAAGGCGGCGGCATCGGGATCCCGGTACCCTGGTTGTTCTGACCCTGCTGCTGGCCAGAACCTGAACCGGTGCTCCTGGTGTTCACCATCTGATTTGACCAAAAGATTTCACGAGTAAGGATATTGCAGGAATAAACTCAGATGGATATGATAACTCTTTGCGGAAAAAGACTCAGCCATGATAAAGTAGACAAGATAGAGTGGACTGTTTTACCCCCAACGATCTAACTCATTTTATTAATTAGTTAACTTTAACATCTGAGTGATTTTCTTTAAACAAATTTAAACTACTAAGCTATACAATCAGTCAAAAATCCAAATCAAGCATGTAGCATAATAACAAGCAGACAATTTTCACGACTTAGCCGAGTTTAGCAAAAGACTCGACTAACACAACGCGTCGCAGAACGTGCTATCGTATTATTATTAAAAAGGTCACCTAGCTATGCTCATGGTGGTCAGATGACTGATTCAGGCCAAAATCTACGAAACTATTCTTCAGATAGAGAAATCAAGGCAAGAAGGGTAAAAAGTCAAAGAAGTCAAGGGGTATAATAGTAAAATAGTTTCAGCAGACAAGGATTGGTGAGAAGAAGTCCTAAAACTCGACCAGTTCTATCTAGGCTTCGTCCTACAGTCGATACGGCTTTGATACCACTCTGTAACACCCGGTTTATAAAAGAACATAAACCGAGCAATCATATACGTGCCAGGATCAAGTCACACGTATATACAACAGAATGAACAGTCTATCACAGCACATATCACGAATAAGGCATAATAAATCGAAATATGAATGTTATGTATTACAATAATGACAGAATGTCTGATACAGCGGAAGCGAATTACAAAATACGAAAAAGCTCTCCGAAGCTGAAGCAGGGCGCCACAGGGACGTCGACTGGGAGACGAACACCTAGAAGTCCTCGTAGTCCTGGTAGCGCTGAGCGAACTCCCTCGCGTCGGCAGGAACTGAGCAGCAGTAGCGTAACCAAGAGGAAAAAGTAGAGAAGAGGCAAGGGTGAGTACACAACTTGTACTCAACAAGTATAACACAAACTATGAGGCTCTAGGCTGGCTGACTCAACTGCATTAGCTTTTAAGTGTTGGCAAAATTTTATTAAAGCTATTTACTACGAGTTGATGAATTACCATTAACCCAGTTACATAGTAGTTAATCAAGTTTAATCATATCACTAATGAGAAACCAAACCAAAACCAAGCCACCAAGGTAACCCCGAGAAGCACCTCCCTCGTCGGAAGGAGATAACTCCACTAATCAAAAGGAGGATCTGGGCCGCTCATAACCGTGAGCACGGCTAGTATACCAGTTTTACACTCTGCAGAGGTTGCACATCTTTACCCACAAGTCGTGAGCTACGCCAGTTGTTCATCACACTTCCTTAGGTGAGATGACTAGCAAACTCACTACGAGGCCGTTACAAAGGACACATTGGCAAGGTGTAACCGCTAAGGAATCAGGCTCCGCAACGATGGTAACCACCTCGAGGGGGTACAAGACACACAGACCAGCCTCGTAGCCTGGCCACCATTGAAGCTCACCACCCCCCATGCCCCGTCGGTAAGTTACTCCCGAACCAACATGGCCTAATTAGTAAGCCAAGACCGTCCCATTCCAGTCTTGTGGTAGCGCTGTTGTCCCAGGTTGTCGCTCTATGAACCGGTCCTTATGGAGAGTGGCCAACCAGGCAGTAAGCACCGTGCTGGCCCCCTAAACCATGTTTCTAACAAAAGCCAATTTTAACGAGACGTGAGCCACTCAAGCCACACAGAGTGCCACTCTCAGAATTAAGTTCAAGTAAACCATTAGTCAAATTAATTAAAAAGGACCAGAGTGTGTTATAGCGCAGCAACTTAGCACAACTAACCAAAATGCAACCCCAAGGGTATATTTAAAGGATATAAACTGGCTAGGAAATCCTTAACGGCATACAGTATTAAAATGCAATATGAAATTGTAATTAAAGTGATAGGTTGTTCATGTTATACTTGCCTTCCTCGTACTGCTCCTGCTGCTGCTCAAAGTGCTCCGAAGACGGCTGCTCCGGGTACTGGTACTGGGGCTCCTCAGATGGATCAACGTCTACTCACGAACACATGGCCAAAACAATGCACAAAAATAAGCATACAAGCAAACACTAACAAAAACTAAAGAACAGTACATCAATGCATAAAAACAGCGCACAAAACTACTCTAGAACTATTCTACGCGTCACAACGATCGCGTGGATATAAAGAACGCTAAAAACGGAGCTAAAACGCGTATTCTAGGCTAAAAACTAGTTCTAGGGGCTTAATTGTAAGAAAACTGAAGCTTCAGGGGCTTTTCTGCTAAAACCGAGGACTAAAACGTAAATAAACATTAAATCTAAGGGCTAACGTGCAAAACCAACGGCTCTGGACGGCGGGTTTGAAAACCAGGAAGCTCAGGGTGTTAAGTGCTAAAAAACGGCGGGTTTATTTCAAGCAAGCTGGGGGGCTCTTTAGCAAAAGAGCGGGCCGAACCGTTATCTTCAGATCTCGACCACAGGATTCAGATCTGGCGGTTTGGATTTGATCAACCTACGATCTAATCTGGAGCGACGGTTTCGGATCGGACGGCCAGAGTGCCTCGCGGGCGACGGCGGCGGCGGATCGCCACCGGAGCTCGGTTTTCCGCGGCGGCGGCTCGCCGGAGACGCCCAATCCGGCGCTCCGGGGGTCAAAACCGAGCGGGCTTGGGTCGGGGAGGATCTACGCGCTATGCGTGATCCACCCGTGGCCTTTACTGGGCTCGGGGAGGTCTGTGGCGGAGGGCGCACCGGCGATGGCGGGTCAGCGCGGCGGAGGCTCGCCGGCGCGAGTGCGCTGGGCGACGCCAAGGGCTACAGGCTACGGCAAGAGGCGCAAAAAAAGGAGGGGCTTGGAGTGCAGCTCACCGAGGGCTTGGGCGGTTGGATTACGCAGCGCAGATGACCGGCGGCGAGCTCGGGCGGAGGCGCACGGACGGAGTTCGCGGTCCGGTCGCTGCAGTTGCCGGGGCCGTGCGTGGAGGCGTGGGAGTCGTTCCTGGCGCCCAGGTGAGGATCCTGCGCGGCTCTGGAGAGGACGCCGTGCAGCGTGGAGGCACGGCCACGGCGGAGCAGGGGAACGGCGCGGGGCGGAGCTGCGCAGGCGAGGCGAGGTTTCGGGTGGCGGCTAGGGCGGATGACGGGGTACGGGGGATCCGTGGGGTGCTATTTAAAGGCCGGCGGTTGACCTGGGCGTGCGCGCCCGGGATGGAAGGATCGCCGGAATTGTGGCCGGGGATTTCGGCCAGGGGAGCGGGGTTGTTGCGCTGCGGCAGGGGTGGAGCTGGCAGGCGGGACCCACTGGTCAGCGGGCGGCGCGCGCGGTGCGGGCGAAGTCAGGGAGGGCGCGGGCTGACGTGCGGGCCCAGGCGGTGCGGGTGAGAGGGCGGGGCGCTGGGCCGCGCGGGGAGCGGGCGGAGGCAGGCTGCAGGGCGGACCGGGTCGCAAGCTGGGCCGTGGAAGCGGCCGGGCTCGCTGGGTCTCGCGGGAAGGGAGGGGGAGGAACGGGCCGGGTTTTGACTGGGTTTTGGGCTTTCTAATTTCCTTTCCTATTTCCTATTCTTCTCATTTCTTATTCTAATTCAAACAAAGTTTGAATTCAAATTTGAATTTGAATTCAAACCACACTCAAATAAAATTATGCACCAGCATGAATGCAACAAAAATTTAAACCTATGATAAATTTTAATTAATTAAGGAACAAAAATTAGATTAAATGCCAACTAAACACAATAAACCTTAGAAAATTTAACTAAAGCCAATTAATTTATTAATAAATGCTGAAATTTAAAGTTAGGGTGTTACACTCGCAACCAGAGTCTCGAGGTCTAGAGGCAAGAGCTCGACATCTTCTCTGCGACTCTGCAAGGATTGCGCGAGCAACTGCAGGAGGGAGCAGGCAAGCTGACTGTTGCCGAGGCGGAGCTGGAGGAGGACCGGAAGTCCCTCTATAAGCGGGAGGCCCACGCCACCGGCATAGAGAAGGAACTTGGGCGCCAGCGGGACTCCCTCAAGAAGCTGAAGGAGTGGTCGGAGAAGAGGAAGGCTGAGCTCGATGAGAGGTCCCGCGAGCTCGAAGAGAGGTCCCGCGAGGTGGAGGCGGCCAAGGCGGCTCTGGACACCCGGGTGCAAGAGGCGGTCCAGGAGGCGGTCCGAAAGCACCAGGAGGACCAGCGCGCGGGAGCCCAGTGGATCGCTGACTGGGCGGCCGAAGCGAGCCTCGCACTGGTGCCATGTGGAATGAGCCCAATCCAGGTGGCGGAGCCGCCAGCTTCGATAGCTGACGCCCTCCCAGTGCTGAGTTCTGCTTCGGATAGGCTCCATCGTCTGGAGCCGGTCCTTGCTGGTCAGCTTGAAGCCGAGGGTCGTGAGCTGATCCGGATGGTGGCCGAGCACATCCTGACCTACCTCCGGAGCCATGACCCGGCCATCTCGCTGACGCCCGTGGTCGATGGTCCTGTAGCGGAGACGGAGGCTGCCACTCGGGACAGCGTGCGGGAGGTCGTCGACTTCGTTGCCGCCTTCTTCAAGCGGGAGCCTGCAGACCCTTGAGCTGGGGATTGTATCTTTGTGTCTTTTGCATTATGTAACAAACACTGTATTAGTTGAAATTTTTGAAATAGAAGAAACTTCAACTTAGTTGTTTGTCAGTTGTTGATTTGCGGTATGCAGCACCCTGGCGCCCTGACCCCCTGGCGGATAGGTTCAGTTGTTTGGACCTGTCTGCCACCTGAGCTGTAGAAGATACTCCGGACCTCCTTGGGCTTAGGTGCCGCATAGTTTGTAAGGCGAGCAACCGTCTTGTTCCCTGTGTAGCATACAGAACTACAGAGAGGAAGATCGAATTCGCTTATACGATAGTAATGATACTGCAACTTAGCTGTTTGTCACATGCAAATGTCGTGGCATAAAGCGAATGCCCCGGCCCCCTGGGAGATAGTCTCAGTTGTTTTTTAGTCTGTCTACCACCGAGACTGGATCTTGATCTGCATGAAATTTTAAAGCGGATGCCGGGACCCCCTGGTAGGTAGGCTCAATGGTTGAGACTGGCTACCACCATTCAAGGTTTGGCCTGTGTACCACTTCAAAGTTACAGCTTAGTAGCAGGCCCGCGGGAGTCATCCTGGACCGGTCCCAGGCTGGTACCAGGTCCGGGGCTCTAGATGCACAGGTCCAGGTAGCTCAGTGCTTGTTACCGAGTGGTGGAGTGCGTAGGCTTAGGGTACGGAACTAGGCTAAGGCGCTACACATGGCTCCGGACCACTGCAGGAAACAAGCACGATCTTTCCGGACCTGGCTTCACCGTCCCGGACCCTTCGCAGCAGTGGGTGAGGTCACTTTTTGTACTCGATCCTTTGAGATATAGGGCTGGACATGCCGTGTAGGACTTACGAAGCCAACTCTTGAGCTGGAACGAGGTCCGGGCCCCTAATTACAAGGCTCCAGGTACTAGAGCACTCATTACAGGGTGGTGGAGCGTGTAGGCTTTGGGTACAGAACCAGCTAAGCGGCTACACAGGGCTCCGGACCACCCCAGGAAACAAGCACCCGCTCTCCAGAGTAGGTCCCTAGGGGTCCGGACCCCTCTCCAGCAGCAAGAGGGTCCGGATCTGTACGGCAGTCCAGCAGCTCAATGCAGATCTTAGTTGTAGCAACAAGAGTAGAGGTCCCCGCGGGGGTTAGAAAGGTAAAAACTTGAGAATCGGAATGCGAATTTAAATTTTGACACAAAGACAGAACTGGGAGAAATTATTTCCTTTGCAATCTTGATGTACATGGCTTGCGTGAAGGATGCCAGAGGCCGGGTTTACGAGGTCGGACCTCTACCGCTCTGAGCCGCCCGTTAACCGACGGTGCGATGGATGCCAGAGGTCGGGTTTACGAGGGTGGCCCCCAACCGCTCTAGGCCGCACGCTAACTCTATCTTATTACAAAGGAAAAGTTTATTTCCCAGCTCTGCCTAGGTGTAAAACTTACGCAGATGCTCTATGTTCCATGGGTTGGGCAGCGGCACTCCATCTTCTGTGGCGAGGCGAACGCATCCGGGCCGGCATACCTCTGTGACCTTGAAGGGCCCCTCCCAGCTGGGGGAAAGTTTGTGGAGCCCTGCTCGGTTCAGGATCCGTCTGAGGACGAGGTCGCCAGCCCGGAGCTCCCTACTGTGCACGAACCGTTGGTGATAGCGCCGGAGTGCCTGGTTGTAGCGTGCGTTTCGGATTGCTACCCGCCATCTTCGTTCGTCAACGAAGTCCACATCGTCTCGCCGCAGCTGCTCCTGCATGGATTCATCAAAAGCCTGGACCCATGGTGAGCCCAGGTGAATTTCTGGGGGAAGGCATGCTTCAGCCCCATAGACCAGGAAGAACGGAGTCTCCCCGGTGGCTTGGCTGGGTGTGGTCCGGTTGCCCCATAGTACACATGGAAGCTCATCAACCCATTTGGCACCATGCTTTTTCAAGCAGTTGTAGGTGCGGGTCTTGAGTCCCCTGAGGATCTCTGCATTCGCTCTCTCAACCTGCCCATTGCTGCGGGGATGTGCACGGACGCAAAGCATAGCTGGATGCCGATGTCCTCGCAGTACTCTTGGAAGAGTCTGCTTTTGAATTGGGTCCCGTTGTCCGCGATGATGCGGCTTGGGACGCCAAATCTGCACACAATGGACCTGAGGAATGCAACTGCTGATTTCTTTGTGATATTCACCACAGGGGTAACCTCCGGCCACTTTGTGAACTTGTCGATGGCGACGTAGAGGAACCGGTACCCGCCGACGGCACGGGGGAATGGCCCCAGGATATCCACACCCCACACAGCAAATGGCCATGAGGGCGGAATCATCTGCAGAGCTTGAGCCGGTGTGTGTATTTGCTTTGCATGGAATTGGCATGCTTTGCAGGACTTTACCAGCTCAGCCGCATCCTGGAGTGCTGTTGGCCAGTAGAAGCCATGTCGAAAGGCCTTGCCAACAAGCGTGCGGGATGAGGAATGACTTCCACACTCGCCTCCATGGATCTCCGCAAGCAACTCGCGGCCCTCTCCCTGGGAAATGCACCGCATGTGGACACCATTGGCGCCACGGCGGTAGAGATCCCCTTCTACCACCACGTAGCGTTTAGCCATTCGGACTATGCGCTCAGCGGACACATCATCATCAGGGAGGATGTTATCTTTCAGGTAACCCCGGATCTCGGAGATCCATGCATCGGGAGCTTCCTGAGCAGGTGAGAGTGGCTCTTCGAGGTCACCAGGATCCTCAACAGAGCACACAACCCAGGTTTGGCACCATAGGTGGGATGCCGGCGGGATTGCTAGCTTCGAGGTGCTAGCTTGATCCCCTTTACCTAGTTCGGCAGGCTGGGCGGTAGGTCTCAGCAGCCATCTTTCGAAGACGCCCTCGGGCACGGATGCCCAGGTAGATGCTCTTGCGGAGAGATCATCTGCTGCTGAGTTGAGTTGGCGGGGAACATGTTGTAGTTCCAGGGCGTCGAAGTCCTTCTCGAGCTTCCTCACGTGCATGAGGTATGCTGCGAGCTGGGGATTGTTGCAGCTGCAATCCCCTCAGACCTGCTTGATGATTAGCTGGGAATCCCCCTTTACCAGAAGCTGTCGGACCCCCAACGAGAGGGCTTGCGTCAGGCCAAAGATCAGAGCTTCGTACTCCGCCATGTTGTTGGTGGCCTTGAACTCAAGGTGCACTATGTACTTCAGCTGATCCCCGGTTGGGTCGATGAGGACCACACCAGCTCCGGCCCACTTCTCGCAGGCGGACCCATCGAAGAAGAGTGTCCAGTGGGGCTCGGTGAAGACTGGTGTCCTGATTTCCGGCTCCGGGGGTCCGGCGTTGATGTCCGGACCCCCAGAATTGCTTGGGGAAGGAGTCCACTCTGCTATGAAATCAGCCAGGATCTGGCTCTTGACTGCATGGCGAGGCTGGAAGTCCAGTTGGAACTCAGCCAGCTCTGCCGCCCACTTGGCGATATTGCCTGTGGCGTTGGAGTTGTGCAGGATCGCTCTTAGCGGGTAAGAGGTCACTACGACAACTCGGTGTGCCTGAAAGTAGTGGCGCAGTTTTCTGGACGCAATAAGTATCGCATAGATAAGCTTATACGTCTCAAGATACCTGGCCTTCGCCTCGTGGAGGACTTCGCTGACGTAGTAAACTGGCTTTTGGACGGTCCGGACCCTAGTTACCGGGTCCGGCTCGCCCTTATCTACCACATCAGGTCCTTGGCCCCCCAGCGGTTCTGGGTTCCCACTGGGACGAGGCTCCTCCGGACCCGCCTATGCGGGGTCTGGACCTTCAAGCTGGGGTGAGGCTGACGGGCCCCCGTGTCCGGGGTCCGGCTCACCATCCTTGGCCGGGGAGACCTTGGTGTTCCCCTGGCGAGCTTGCTCCGTCCTTTCGACGACCAGCACCATGCTGACTGCCTCCACAGACGCAGCAAGATACAGAAACAACGGCTCACCGGGCTCTGGAGCCACCAATACTGGTAGCGAGGTGAGGTGCTGCTTCAGTTCCTAGAAGGCCTGTTCAGCCTCTTCGGTCCAAGTAAATGGACCGGACCTCCTCAATAGCTTGAAGAAGGGAAGGGCCCTCTCAGCCAGCCACGATATGAAGCGGCTAAGAGCAGCGAGAGATCCAGTATGCTTCTGGACGTCCTTGATGCGGCCAGGAGGCCTCATCGCTTCAATCGCCTTGATCTTGGCTGGGTTTGCCTCGATGCCTCGGTGTGAGACCAGGAAACCCAGCAGCTTCCCTGCTGAGACGCCGAAGATGCACTTCTCGGGGTTCAGCTTCGTGCGTGTGGCGCGGAGCCGGTCGAAGACGAGGGACAGGTCCTCCACTAGTGTTGACCCTACCTTAGTCTTGACCACAATGTCATCGACATAAACCTCAACAATGTCCCTAATTAGATTACAGAAGGTTTTGTTCATAGCTCGTACAAACGTGGGTAAGGCATTCCTTAGACAATACGGCATGACAATGTAGCAATAAAGCCCATCTACTGTTACAAAGGCAGTATGCTTCCTATCCTCTCTGGACATCTGAATCTGGTGGAAACCAGAGTATGCATCTAGGAAAGACAAAAGGTCACACCCGGAGGTGGAGTCCACGATCTGGTCGATACGCAGAAGAGGATAGGGGTCTCTAGGACATGCCTTGTTGAGGCTGGTGTAGTCGATGCACATCCGAAGCTTCCCGTTGGCCTTTGGGACGACGACCGGGTTGGCCAAGCACTCGGGGTGGTGGACCTCCTCGATGAAGCCAGCGTGAAGGAGCTTGCAGACTTCTTCGCGGATCAAGTTCTGCCTCTCCACGGACTGCTTCCGAGGCTTTTGGCGCACCGGCGTGGCGTCGGGATAGATCCTCAGATTGTGCTCGATAACTTCCCTGGGGATCCCGGGCATCTGTGACGGTTCCCAGGCGAACACGTCAACATTTGCCCGGAGGAAAGCGATGAGCGCGTCTTCCTATTTCTCCTCCAGGTTCCCCGCAATGCGGGTGGTCCTGGCGGAGTCCGCTCCAATCTGCACCGTCTTCACGGGAACATGGTCCGGATCGGATGGTTGGACCTTGGGAGCCTTTGCAGGCGCCCTGGGTTGCGAGATAGATGGATCCTCCTCGGAATGTGCAGCCTCCGCCGCCAGAGCATGCAGTCTCTCAACTACAGTGACGGCAGCAGTGCGGTCGCCCTGCACGGTGAGGACTCCAGTAGGGGAAGGCATCTTCAAGACCAAATACCCGTAATGAGCAATGGCCATGAAGCGGTAGAGTGCCGGTCGACCAATGATGGCATTGAACGGGAGGTTCACCTCCGCAACATCGAACAGAACGCTCTCTGTGCGGAAGTTTTCCTCGGTCTCGAACGTGACCGGCAATGTGATGCTCCCCAGAGGGAACACCGGGTGTGGGCCCACTCTGGAGAATGGACGAGGGGGGGTCAGCTTGGACTCCGGGATCTGCAGCTGTTTGAACGCTGCATAGCTGATGATGTTGAGGCCAGCCCCACCGTCGATCAGCACATGGTAGAGCCTCACGTTGAATATGACAGGAGCGGTGACTAGGGGTAGTACACCAGCTCCGGCCATATTCTCCGGGCAGTCGGATGGCCCAAAAGAGATGGTGGTGTTCATCCACCTCTGGTGAGGCGCCGCCTTCGGGACCCCCGGCTTCACCGAAAGGACCTCTCGGCGAAGGGTCTTCACGTCCCGCCGGGAGACAGCTCCAGCTCCCGCCGTACATTACGTACAGCTTCTTGCGGCGGTCGCCGTTGTCGGAATCGGAGTCGTCGTCGTGGTAGACGCCCTTCAGCTCCCGAGCGGGGGACTAGTACCCCAGCTCCTTCTCCCCAGCAGCGGCTCCACTGTCGGAGGCCTTCTCCTTGCCAGGCCACTGGCCAGGAGGGGGTGATCCGTCCTTGGAGGACTGCTCACGCCGCCCACTGACCCGCTTCGCGAGCTTCTGGATCTCGCGGCAGTCAGCGGTGCTGTGGCGAGCGGTGGGATGCACTGGGCATGAACCTCCGCTCCCACCTTACGGGCGAGGGCGTTTGCCATGTGCATTCTGGCCCCCAGCCACTGCTGCCGCTGCTGGCGCTGCTGCTGCAACGACTGGTCCGCCAGAGTGAGGTTCCCCACGGCTCCGGTTCTTGTTCTTCTTCTTCTTGCCACCGCCCTGAGCGGTAGCACCGGAGCCACCAGCCTTGGTGTCTCCGTCTTGGGGGGCTGAGTGCCATGCACGGCCCTCAGCGGCCCTAGCACACTTGTCTGCCAGGGAGAAAAGCGTAGTGATGCTTTCCACCTCGTGCGTCGCCAGCTTCTCGAGCATCTTCTCGTCACGTACCCCCTAACGGAAAGCAGTGATAATAGATGCATCTGAGATACGAGGAATGGTACCCCGTACCTTGGTGAAGCGCGAGATGAAGGCCCGGAGCATTTCTCCAGGTTTTTGCCTCACGGCGTGAAGGTGTGCCTCCACACCATGCTGCTGGTATGCGCTGGCGAAGTTTGCTGTGAACCTCGCACGGATTTCTTCCCAGGACTGGATCGTCCCAGGTGTAAGGTTCATGAGCCAAGTCCGGGCTGGCCCAGACAAGGCTACATGAAAGTAGCTCACCATGACGGTGCCGTTACCACCAGCAGCTGTGATGGCGGTAACGTACACCTGCAGGAATTCCGACGGGTTAGTGGTACCGTCGTACTTCTCCGGCAGGTGCGGGCGGAACTTGGACGGCCATGCCATGGTGCGGAGGTGCTCGGCCAGTGCAGCACAGCCCACCCCAGTCAAATGTCGTGGTGCTGCAAACCACAGCCAGGTGGCGGAAGGCGCCCGCCCTAGCCCAGAGGGTGTATACTCGGGGGTTATCTAGTCCTAGTTCGACCTCTCCCAAGAACACGATGAACACCGCGGGATTAGAGTGGTTCGGGCCGCCGGAGCGTAATACCCTACATCCACGGTGTGTTGTATTGCCTTCCCTCGAGAGAGAGAGAGAGAGAGAGAGAGAGAGAGAGAGAGAGAGAGAGAGAGAGAGAGAGAGAGAGAGAGAGAGAGAGAGTTCGCGAGAGCTGGTGTGTCTGGAGAGCTTGTAGTGCACAGCGAGCGCCTCCCTTTTATATCTCAAGGGAGGCGCGTACATGGCTGTTGGGTTCCCGACAGGTGGGCCCAACGATGTAGTATAAGATAACATACTATTCATACATTATGGTGTCGCAGCAAAGGAGATCTCTCTCCTGGATTCCCTTGCCTGCTCCTGGAGTCCCTCGCTCATCATGTCCAGGCGCTGTCTTGTCGGGACGATGCCAAACGTAGCTAGTGGCGTCGCCTGCCATGTAGCTTAACGGGCTGTGTAGCTTGCGGTGTAGGCGGCATGATCGAAAGGTGCCGTGCCGTCGTATCTATTTAATGCTGTAGACGGGCTCTGCGTGGGTGCGGCACAGGTGGCTCACTGTGCGCCTTGGTAATACGCGGTGCACAGTGAGGCCTGACAAAGGCTATCCCACGTGCCGCGGCGACAGAGCACGCCTCAACCATCCGCATTAAATGCGGTGGGTGGGCGAGTCTCCCAGCGGAAGACTCACACACGAGCCCGCGCCTCCGGGACATGTGGCGGTTCCAGACCCCCACGCGGTAAAGGGGGGGTCCGGACGGACGCAGGAGGTCCCGGACCCCTATGGGGGGTCCGCGGCCTCAGTTGTCAGCTCGGAGCTTCCCTTCATTAGAGACACGTGGCGTCTCCGGACCCATCCCCAGGCGGGGAACGGGTCCGGGGCCGTTGGCCTGTTGAGGGAAGAGCCTGACCCGTGGGGCCTGGCTACTCCGCCCTTTCCGCGCAGTTACGGATAACTACGCGGGTCCTGTCCTGCCGTAGTAAGAGTGGGTATCCCTGCTACAGGGTACCGACAAGCGATGTTGTCCAAGGTTGTCGCTCTATGAACTGGTCCTTATGGAGAGTGGCCAACCCAGCAGTAAGCACCGTGCTGGCCCCCTAAACTATGTTTCTAACAAAACATATTTTAAGGACGCACAAACCATAGAGGGTCAGCTCCAGAATTAAGTTGCATAAGAATATTAACAAATTAATTAAAAAGGACCAAGTGTGTTATAGCGTGGCACTTAGCACAACTAACCAAAATGCAACCCAAGGGATATATATAAAGGATATAAAGTGGCTAGGAAAATCCTTATAGGCATACAGTATTAAAATGAAGGATGAAAATGTATTTAAAGTGATAGGTGTTGTACATGTTATACTTGCCTTCCTCAAACTGCTCCTGTTGCTGCTCAAACTGATCTGAAGATGGATGCTGCTCCGGGTACTGGTACTGGGGCTCCTCAGATGGATCAATGTCTACTCACGATCACATGGCCAAAAACAATACACAACATAAACATACATGCAAACAATGGCATACACTAAGAAACAGTACAACAATACATAAAAACAATGAACAAAACTAAGCTAGAACTATTCTACGCGTTACAACGATCGCGTGGACATAAAGAACGCCTAAAACGGAGCTAGAATGTGAAAACTATGCTTAAAACAAGATCTAGGGGCTTAACTGTAAGAAAAACAGAGTTTCTGGGGGTTTTCTGCAAAAACTGAGGGCCCAAACATAATTAAACCTTAGTTCTAGGGTCTAATGTGCAAAAACAGCAGGTCTGGACCGCGAGTTCTAAAAGGGAAACGCGCAGGGGTCTAAGTGTTAAAAACAGGATCTAAATCTAATTATTTTTGAACTACCAGAACCGCGGGTTGATTTCAGGAAACCCCGGGGTCTCTTTAGCAAAACCGACGGCGCTGACCGGTATCTGGTATGTTTGACTCGGGCTCGGGTTGACTCGGGCTGTCCGATCTGGATCGTGCGGCCTGGGAGGGACTCGGCACGCGGGCGGCGGCGTAAGGTCACCAGAGCTAAGTCTCCGCGGCGGCGCGCGGCTGGAAGCTCGCCGGCGTTGGCCGATCTGGCGATCCAGAGCTTGGTTCGGCCTGCGGTTTGGCTCAGAAGATCAAGCGCGACACGCGTAAAACATTGGAGCACGCAGGATGGCAGGTATGGGCTCAGGCGTGGCTCGCCGTGGCGAGAGGCGGCCCTGGGTCGCCGGCGTGGGGTGCTCGTGCCACAAGAGTGGCCTACACGCCTAGTTAGCGGTTGCAGAAGGTAGAAGGGGTTCGAGAGGTGCTCACCAAGGGGCAGATCGGGCTGGAAGGCCGGGCAGAGTCGCCGGCGACATTGTCCGGCGGCGGAGCGGAAGCGGGGCTCGTGGACAGGGCGCTACGGAGGTCCTCCGGGCGTCTGGGCTGCAGGGCTTGATTCGCAGCGTCGCTGGGGAGAAGCACCAAAGGTCAGAGAGGCATAGAGCTCACCGGCGGCGAGCAATTGCACGACAGTCGGGATCTCACCTCCGGGTGGTGATGAGCCGATTCCGGCGATGGTGGGGTCTGAGGTCGAGGGAGGAGTACTCGGATGGCTTCCTGGAGCCGAGGCGGAGTTGCTGCGGCGGTTTGCAGGGGCTTGGGGGCGGTGGCGCAGCGTGGCCGCGGCGGGGTGCTCTGTTCCGAGCAGAGGCAAGGCGGCGGCTGCGGCTAGGGTTTGGGCGTGGCGGCTGCGGATGGGCTCCTGGGGTGCGACGCAGGTGATTAAAAGGGGCAGGGCCGGGGATCTCGGGGAGCCGTGCCCGGGAAGGTGGTCGCGAGGATCACGGCGGCGATCTTGGGTGCGGCTCCGCGCGGGGAAGATGAGTCTGACGAGCGGGCCCGGCGCTGTCAGTGAGAGAGGCGACACACGTGCGGGCGACGCGCGGTCTGCGGCGCACGGCGAGCGGGCCGTGGCGCTGGGCCGAACGGGGAAGAGAGGGAGTGGGGAAGCCTTGGCCGGGATGCTGGAGAGGCTGGCGCACTGGGCCCTCTGCGCTGCGCGGGTGCGGGGGAAAGCGCCGACAGATGGGCCTGGTCTGGCAGTGAGCGCGGGCGCGGGATGAGACGGGCCGGTGGGGGCCACTAGCAGGGGAGGGGCGCGGCGCTGAGGTGAGCGGGGAAGCGCTGGGCCGTGCTGTGCGGGGCGATGGTGGGAGGCTGATGAGCGGGGCCATCTTGTCAGGGAGGCATGACGCGCGCGGCTGAGCTGGTGCGGGCCTGAGCGGGGTTGGGAGAGAGCAGACGGAGCGCTGGGCTGGCGCGCTGTGAGAGAGGCGGGATGCGGGTCGGGCTGCTGGGCTTCGCGGGTGGAAGTAGAATCGGGCCGGCTGGGGAGGAGAGGGAAGGAAGGAGCGGGTTGGGCTGCCGGGTTGGGTTGGGCTGCAGGGCCGGTTTGAGTTCCTTCTCCTTTCCTATTTCTTTCTCTTTTCTTTTTCCTCTCAACTCAAAACTGTTTGAATTCAAATTCAGATTTGAATTCAAAACCCTAGCGCTCAAACAAAATGAAAACCATGCACCAGCATGAATGCACACACATGTTAGCCCTAAAATAAATTTTAATTACTTTATGAAGCAAAAATAAATTATAAATACAAGGCTAAGCAAATTAAATCCTAGAAAATTAAATAAAGCCAATTAAATTTATTATTAAAGCTGAAATTTAAATAAGGGTGTTACATTTTCCAAAACACCACTAATTCATTCCTAGTCATATAACATGTGCGAGCTAGGTATAAAGTGAAAGTGGAGTTAATCACATCCTCTGGTCATGAAATTTTCACACATGGTAAGAAACTTAATTAACATCCTACTGTAAGAATTTCAGTAAGTTTCATGTAGCAGAAAAAGCATGATAATTATTTTACACAGCCACTGCTAGAAACAAGATTAATTTCTATAGAACAAACCAGGTAAGTACTCGCACTAAAAATTTAACTGAGTGTTGATAGAGGAGGTCGAGTTCTACCACGGGGTGTCTTCGGTTGAGCTCGGAGTAGTCAGAAAGTGGCGCGCCGGCGGTGCAGGGGTGGGGCGGCGGTGTCCAGCAGGCGGCAGCGGTGCTCCGTCGGCTCTGGACGGAGGCGAGCGGGTCGGGGACCTTCAGTGGGCGGTGGAGAAGGTGTCTGGGGTGTTGATTTGGGACGAGGTGGGGTGCAGGAGGGGCCTCCGTGGCGGCCTAGAGGGCAGCGGCGGCAATGGCTGGCAGCGGTGCTCGTTCTGGGCACAGCGAGCTCGGCTTGGGGCTCTAGGAGGGAAGGAGGAGTAGGAGGGACGAGAGAGCTTCCTCGCGAAGCAACTGGGAGAGGGGGGAGGCGTGCTGCAGGGGAGGGGCGCGGGTGAAGGCACGGCGCTCGGCCGTGGTGGCCGGCAAGGCCGCGCGCAGCACGCCGGAGGGCTCGCGCATGGCGAGCGCGTGGCGAAGCTGATGGGATGGGGCGAGGGCGGTCGGAGGTTGTGGCAGAACCACCTGAATTATCCCGGCTCAAGTGCGCTGGCCATCACCATAAAGGCAACACCGACTCAAACGCACTTCAAACGGAACAATTCTTGGTCTGTCGGGTAATGTCCCGATACAACCACCGGATCTCGAATCGAATAAGCATACCCTGCACGAAGCCGAGTTCAGAGATATTACAACCATATATCTTACAACACAAGCATATTAGTTATTACAACAAGTTCAAAATATTATTACAGGTCCAAACTCAGTAAAACGTTATACAAGACATAAGTTTAAAGTTCAGAGTTTAAGCAGCTTTAAGAAAACATGACGGCTACAACACGTCGCAAAAGGATACCAAGCTAGCCCAAGCAAGGTATCACTCGTCGGGGTCATTGCCGGCCGGAGATGGATCCCACTCTACGGACCAGCCAGAGGGCAAAGAGTAGGGCTAGGTCAGACTAGCGGTCTGGTCCTCAAAACTCATACCTGAAACAGGATTCAACAGCAAGGCTGAGTATACTAATACTCAGCAAGACTTAACCATCAACGGATATACTTAGTCCACTTAGCTAGACTATGTAGGGTTCTGTAAGGCTCTGGTTTTTCTTTTGTTGAAAAGCAACAAAGAGTAGGTCCTTAATTTCACATTTTAGCTTTCAATATTCTAGTTGATTAACCATTCTATGTAAGCAACGAATTCTAATCAACCATGGTAGAACTTTAGTCAAACATCAAGATTGATCATAATAATATTACTCTTATTACTCTGTGTGGCAAAGGGATCAAGTAGTCTCAATATCCGCGAGAGATGGACGATTCGAATCGGATTTCCAACCTTGCAAGGTAAACCTAACACACACATTTAGAACACCGCCAGGTCGTTCCCAAACAATCGTTGACCTTTTATTCCGGCTTGTGGATAGGGTCACTCTCCCCGACTACAGGGCACCAACTTCCTCCCTGCACCCGTGGTGTTGCGCAACATAAACATAAATAGAAACATATCTCTAAGAGAGAGTGAAAGGTATATCCACTCACTAGTCTGATCAGCTACTAGGCTTACCGCGTACCATATTTACGGCATGTGGCTAGTCCGTTCAAACACTTAACCACCGCTACCACACACCGCGACCTTAGCAGAATTCATCAACACAGACGGGGTCTCACCCAAGGTCATGATATCAAACATGACCCCGTCCGATGTCCTTATAGTGATTGCAGATAAAAGAAAACAAGCAAATCCTATTAAGCTCACGAGTGACAGGAAATCACTCGACTTTACCGGTCCTATAAGCATAGCAGTTACTCGAACACAAGTCTAGTGTTCAGTACATAGGTTCCAAGAATCATGCATCTAGGGTTTCAATTCAAATCCTAAGAATTGTAAATGCACAAGCAAGTAGTATATAAAGTGCATAATTTGAAATATTGGGTTTATGTCCGGGGCTTGCCTTCGCGGTAGTCACTAGCTAACTTAGCCTTGGGCTCTTCCGGACTTTGGTTCGGGTCTTCAATCAGTGTAGCGGTGTTCACCTGTGCTTCTTGATCACCTCCTTCGGACTCCGGGATCAGCTCGTACGTCCCGTCCACTAGAACAATCGTATCTATATGTGATGCAAGAAATGGTATTACAACATACACACTTCGCGATAAAGTGGCAGTCTAACAATTAGCAAACATAACTTAGCATATGGGCAATCATTTATGGAATAGTTATTTAACATATCTTACTACACAAAACAACATGATTAACCTCACAAGACAACTTGATTATCTTGACAAAGTAAGTTTTAGTTAGTTCACATAGCATGTAAATCATGGTTTGCTAAGAATTAAGTAACTCAATACGCAACCTACATTTAAATTCAAAAAAATTACTTCAAATAGGAAGTACAGAGAGCAATCTATCTTGTTAATTTCATACAATTTCACGCAGCCAGTTATTTAGAATAAAACATTTACTCAGACAGCACCTAGAACAAGATTAAATTCTACAAACTAAACTAAAGCAAATCAGAGGCTATAAATTTAACAAGATATCGAAACAGAGCTAATACAGCTACTATAAAATTTTCAGAATTTATCAAGGCTTAAAACAGAAGTAATAATTTTGACAATATTAAACCATATATGGTAAAACTAATTAGTACAGAAAGTTATATAATGTTTCTGGATTCACAATTTTACAGACATAAATACATCACCAAAATAGAGTTCCACAAATATTCTTAGATTTTTAAAAGTAAGGAAACTATTTATTATAATTAAAGCCTACTTAACAAGCATTAAATCAAATATACAGTTAAATAGATCTAAAATTTCTCAAACTTGCGCAACAGTAAGGTTTTAGTGACATGCATGCATGGAAAAATTTTCAAATACAGAACTTTAATATTTCTACCAGCATAAATACATTAGAAAAACTAGTAGATCTAGGAATCTTGAAACTTGGACCTAGTTAAAATTGTCAAAAAGGGTTCAAATTTTTACCAGGTACTAGCAACACTGTAAGACACATTCTACCCAAAAACCACATGAAGTTACTGAGTACAACTTCTAGAACAATTAATGCCTATTTATTCTATTCTTTTTCTTGGATTAACATGCAGATCAAAACTGAAGATGTGTATGTAACAAAACTTGTAGGTCTTGGAACAAGGACTCCAAATCAATTGGATTTGTATTTTTCTGATTTTTCTACGAATTTCTATGCATTTTCAAAGTTCACTGACTTGAAATCTAGAGTTCATGTTGTTTTTACACTTGGACCCCTAGAATCAAGTCGACGGCGAGCAGCGGCGGTCGGCGTAGGGAATCGGCGACGAGGATGCTCCGGCGGGTCGAGGGTGGAAGAGGAGTTGCCGGGGAGCTGCGCGAGAGTGAGGTGAAGCTGAAGGTGGGGTCTGCGCGGGTGGAGCGGCCATGGAGAAGCGGGGCGACGGTGAGCTCAAGCTCACCGGCGTTCGGGCGGGCGGGTGGCGGCGTTCTGGAGGTTTGGGGCGGGGAACTAGCGAGGGAAAGAGGGGAAAGGGGTTCCCCTGGTGCTGAAGCTCATGAGAGAAGGGGAGCCGGGGCTCTTCCCTGAGCTTGCCACGGCGCGGCGATGTGGCGGCCGTGGAGCACGACCGGGGTAGCGTGGCGAGGGAAAAGGGGCTCCAGCACGAGTGGAGTGGGGCCAGGGGGTTGCGGTGCCGCGTGTGGCGGTGGAGCAGCAGGAGGTGGCCTCCCGGCCTTCCTGAGCGGCAGCGGCGCCGCTCTGCGCCGGCAGCAGAGGAAGCAGAGAGAGAGAGGAAGATGACAGCTGGACTTGTTTGCAATTCAGAAAGTTTAGGGGTCCTACTGTAAAACAAAAATAACTCCTAAACTAGGGCTCAAATGAAAAAGTGCCCAACATGAAAGTTGTTCAACTTTTCAAGATCTACAACTTTGATGTTCTGAAAAATTTGATTTGACCAAAGGTTGAAAGGTTATTTTAAAACATAGAAAGGATTTTGAATTTAATGGACTTTCATCTTTTCCAAAGCAAATTCACCTTAATTTCAGACTGAAAAGTAAAATTCCTGCCATGTAATGATTGCACTAAATTTACAAAGAACCCCTCCACAAAAATAACAGTTGCCCACCCTATACAAATTAAATTATAGGAAGGTCCTTGCATCAAATCATATTTACACAACTAACCTTATATTATTTTTAAATAAGACCCTTGTTCAAGCAATTAAGCATGATGCATAAAATAAATACAGTTTCTATTGTGTAGACACTTAAGGTGTCACAGCCTTCCCCCCTAAAAGAATCTCGCCACGAGATTACAGGAAGATAAGGACGGAAAAATTTGGTACCTGGATTGGTTCTAAGAAAGTCGGGAAAATTTCTTTGGAGATAAGTTTCAGTCTCCCGGTGGCTTCTTCCTCAGTATGGTGCTTCCACTAGATTTTGTACATTCTAACCTTCTTCCTTCTGGTACTTTTTCTTTGGTGTCAAGAACTCTGATTGGATACTCAGCATAAGATAGATCGGGTTCAATTTGATATCTTGTGGTTTTAATGATCTCAGTGGGCACTTTGATGCATTTCTTGAGTTGAGAGATATGCAAAACATCATGAATGGCGGTCACTGAGAAGGAAGATGGATTCGGTAAGCAACTGGACCACAAGTTTTGATGATTTCAATGGTTTGAGTATCGGGGTGCCAATTTCCCTTTTATGCCGAAGCGTTAAACACCTCTATAGGAGATACTCGCAGATATACGAAATCCCCTACCTTGAACTGTAAAGGTTCTCTTCTTTTGTCTGCATAACTTTTCTGTCTTGATTGGGCTACTTTAAGATTAGTCTGGATAACTTTGACTAGATCTGGCCCAAAGACTTTGCGTTCTCTCGGCTTGTGACCAACTCAAAGGAGTTCGACACCTTCGACCGTTAACGCTTCAAATGGTGTCATTTGTAAGCTGGATTGGTAACTGTTATTATATGAGAACTTGCCAGTGCTAGGCACTTATCCAGTTCTTGCCATATTGAATAGCACATGCCCTCAACATATCTTCAAGGATTTGATTGATTCGTTCAGTTTGCCATCTGTTTGTGGATGATAGGCTGAACTACGAATCAATTTGGTTCCAAGGGA